>NW_018253110.1:24770-28118 GCF_001263595.1 Phalaenopsis equestris
TGTTGGGCAGCACGTCCATCTTCAACAGCAAAACCTGTTTACATCAGCTAAACCATTCTTTCCTTAGAATTAAACAACAAGCCATAGGATTTCAAGGTTGTTTGCTTATGCAACATAAATCCTCACCCTATTTTTAGGCCTTTGTATAGCTTTTCTGTATAATATAAGCCCTAACTCATCATAGGATTTCGAGTTTGTTGTCTGTCAAGACCTAAATCCTCACATCTTCCATGTTATTTGTGTGATCATTTCAAATAAATATAAGCCCTAAACAAATAAAATTAGCAGGATGAAACACTTAAATATTTCTCCTTAAAACTGAAGCCAAACATTATGATATCTTGGGAAGTCACCGAGGTTCTCCTCCAGATCTATGACATCCCCTAGTTCTTCCTCTGTTGGATTCTACAATAAAATATTCCAAATTTGAGTCATTCCCCTTTCACACCTTTTTGTCTGATCTCGTTGAAAGTCCTATCCTTTTGACCTCTTTGAAGATAACATTTCCTGATTTTTATCGAGTGTTTTCTTAGGTGGCCTCGATTATCTAAGATGTATATAATTATCGTTGAAAGCCCTTATAGGAAGCTTGTCTGAATCCATCTTAATATAGACCCTATTTAATTTTTCATATTAAATAGGAGAATTTTTTGGCAAATAAAATGATTTCGTAGACCAAACGGATGTCATATATTTCTTAGTTTATTTGATCGAGCCTCACCCTCCAGTATTGTGTTTATCTTTCGGGATAGATACATGATTTGAGGTATAGTGCTCTTTCAATTAAGCTATGAAAAATATGGGGTAAGTTTGATTTCATATTTTTCTAAACTTATATATATGTAAATTAAATGTCCTTCCGAAGCGAGCGACGGGATTTTGATTCCGGCGGCCAACAGCTTCCAACGGGCAACTCCTTAACCAAAATAGTGTCGACAAAGCCCAAAATAGTTATAATACTCATATGGAGACAAAAAGAGTGATCCAAGAATGGGCGTTTGCAAACCCGAGTGGTGAGGTCGAGAGAGTGATTCTTGCCAGGAATTAGGAAAGATTCTGCTACTTCACTGTCATAGCAATTGTCCCGATGGTTCGAGAGTTTTATGTGAACCTAAGATTGCGAACCTAAGATTCATTGTTGATAATCACAACTTGGTGAAAGATAAGCAGATTGAATTTACTGCTGATCGGATCAATACTTTTTATGGTTTGAGGGGTGTATTTTTGGATGAATACGCTACATTTGTGAAGTCTGGTTCATCATTGGAGGAAGTGATTGCATTTTTGACTGATGGAAGAGGGGAATGAAAGATTAAGAATAACAAGATAGTTAACTTCCCTGCTTCCATGTTAACTATTCAGTCAAAAATATGGCACCACTTCTTTTCATCCAGACTGTTGCTAACAAATCATTTAGCTGATATTACAAAAGATAGAGTTATGTTAAACTATTGCATTCAGAACATGAAGGCAATAGATGTTGGTGCACTTATAGTTCAACATGCTCCGAGTATAACTGGTAGTTTTACAGCTAGAGGATTGGGATACTCTGCCTTAATTTTTACTCTATGTGAAAAATCAGGATTAGAATCCCATAGAAATGAAGAGAGATTGCAGCCACAGAATCTGATTGGGAGGCATATGATTCAAAGAGTAGAATCATTTGTTAAGTCTAGAAGTGGAAGAAGGGATACACCCTCTACATCAGATAGGCCCTCTACATCTGTTGCAGGGGCATATACTTTTAGGTCTACATCACTTGAAGGTATTATGGATCAACTCATGATTCAACAAATGGATATAATTAATATTCAAACTCAGTTGGGAGAGATAGGAGTAAGGAATGCATATAATGATGAATATCAACAGAGGAGAGTTCAACATGATATTGAGTTTGAGAATGCCATTGTAAGAAATCTTAGGGGTGAACCTAATTTGGACTTTCCTGCTTGCCCCAGTTTCACTACCTATAATCCCATTCATGATGATGAAGAAGAAGAAGAAGAAGAAGTAGTAGAAGAAGAAGAATCATATAATGAAGAGGAAGGAGATAAGGATTGAGATTTTATGAGTCTAGTTTAGTTTGTTTTTGATATTTGATTGTTGTTGTTGTTTGTATTGTGATATACTTTCATTTAAAAGCTGTTGTAGTAAAAACTTTTATGTTGTGTTGTGAACTGAATCTGTAATAGTAACTGTAGACTTTCACTTTTTCTGCATTTTTAGTATTTTCAGTTTAATTTTTCATAGCAATTTTTTTGTTTTTCTATTTATGTTTTTAATTCTTAGTAAGTTCTCTAGAATGTATTATATGTTATTTAATTCTTCAAAGCTTGTATGTAGTTTTACAATTAGTACCTGCACTATACTAGAACCCAGTTTCATAGTAAAAAATCGTCTACATGTCAGTTTTTATTTTCATGCATTTACTGTTTTCTTTCACTTACTAAATTTTATACTAAAATATTTTTAAAATCACTTAAAAACTTAAGTTTGGGGGAGAGAAAAATTTATTTTGAAAAGGAGTAAACTAAATTTTATTTGTCCTTAAAAATTTAGGTAAAAAGCTTTTAATAATAAAGATCAGTTCTAAAGTTAAAGATATTTGGTATGAAAGGATAAGATTATGTTTTTTCTATTTAAAGTAAAGGAAATTGTATTTTTGAAGTGTTAAGAATTTTAGAGTTTCATGTAAAAAGAAAAGAATGAGACTTTATGAAAAATCATAAACTAATATGAATTTATAAAGTGGAAAAGTTATAGAGTTTTAACTTTAAGAAGAGGATAGTGAAGTTCAAAATTATTAAAGGCTATCCAGATATAGTAATCATCACTTGAAAAAGAAAAAGAAAAGAAAGGAATGAAAAGATCCTAAAAGTAAAAGAAAAAAAAAGAAAGAGAGAAAAAAAAGAAAAGAAAAATAAGTGAAGAGAAGCTTGAGGAGATTCCTAATAAAAATTGGCTTCACTTGAATCAACTTAAGGAAGGAGCTTTATTACATTTTCTAAACTTATATTGGAGTATTAGTAGCATTCATAGTAAGTTTTCATGAAGTTGTTTTTCATATGAATGTTCTAAGTGTCATTAATATTACAGATTGTAATTCTTCTTAAAATGAATAGAGATTCAGAAATCGTAAATTTGATTAGTAAGTATTCCTAGTAAGCATTCCTAGATTTAGAGTTTGAATTTAAGTTATTAAAGGATTTTTCTTAAATTTGCTATTATATTTCTTAAATTAAAGTATAAAAGTTATAAGTTAATCTCTAACACTTTAAAGAAGATTATTTTTATGTTTTTATTGCAGGTATATCTTTTTTGACATTTGGAGAAAAAAAAGGCAAAAAG
>NW_018253110.1:29469-33499 GCF_001263595.1 Phalaenopsis equestris
TTCAAATGATTTCAATTTCTTCACAAACCATATACTCATTGTAAAGGGAAATGATGTTTTCTTAAATTTAAACTTTTCGTCACAACAAAAACTTTGTCTAATTTTTGCAATTTTACTTTTGAAAGTTTAGTATTTAGTTTAATTTAATTCTTGTAGTCATTCATCTGCATTTTAATTAGCATTCACCTGAGTAGTCAATTTTTAAACCCGCACTTTACTTATATTTTTTTGGTTTTTGATATAAAATAATTTTCATAATTTACTTTAAGATTTTCCCACTTCTTTGTGGGATCGATATCTAGGACTCCATTAGAGTCCTTTATTACTTGAGCGAAACGTATACTTGCATTAATATTAAAAGAGATTTGACAGTTTAAAAAAGAATTTTAAGAGATAAATTATCTTTAATAAAAAAGTATTTTTGTTGGATTTATATTGCATATTTGTTATAAATCTGCCTGCATCAAGTTTTTGGCGTCGTTGAGTGGTGTCAACTTCTTAAATATTTGCATATATAAAATCTCATATCAACTAACATAGATATGTGTGGTTAAACGAATGAATAAAAGGAAAGATTTAGTTTCATAGGCTGAGCACACGAGAGAGAGAGAGAGAGAGAGAGAGAGAGAGAGAGAGAGAGGGATAGAGAGAGGGAGTGAGAGTAAAAGACTTAAAAATAATATGTGTGTGTGTGTGTGTGTGTGTGTGTGTGTATTAAACGTGCTCTAAAAGATAAACTTTTAAATAAAAGCAACTCATAGAAATACATTCTATTTGAATTAAAAGAGCTCTAAAACTCCTAATTTTAAAGAGTTGTAAAGCTCAAAGGACATTCCTCCTAAAAGAATCTCTTAAAAAAATTTTCTTTCATTTTTTAAATTTTCTTCTAAATATAATGCTCATGTTTCAAAATTCTAAGGTTTAAACTTATTGAAGTTCTATTTAAAATTAAATATCTTTTCTAAAATTCAAAATCTTTCCAAAAAATTTAAAGCTTAAAAGTCATCCAAAATTTAAATACTAAGGAATTCAAAAACCTTTTCGAAAAGAACCTTTTTCAAAAAATTTGTTTGTGCATAGGAAAAATATGATCCCGGTGAATATAGTTGTGTAAAATTTATAAAGTTGACTCCACTTTACAACGGTGCCAAAATCTTGATGTTGTATTTTATGAATAATAACGTTAAACACTTAATGTTGTGATTCTATGCAAGTATACATTTTGTTATCGAGTATTTATGGTTTGCCTTCAGTCTTATATTAAAAAATATACGCTTTTATATTTTACAATACCATTTTTTCTTGTACTTTCCACACTGTATTTTTATACTTACAAAACTTCCATGTTAAATAATGATGACACCCTGCGTGAAAACCAAAACTGCTAGGGTAACCATAAAATAAAAATTAAAATCAACCAAGATAAAATTCACTGTAAAAAAATTCAAAATATAAAACAACTCAAAATTTAATCACAAACAACACAAAACAACATGTTTATATTGGATGATCGGGAATCCCTCGGAGGAGGTAAACTACGGTTGCTAACAAGACTTCCCACGATCTAAATGAAAATATTTAACTCATTAAGCTGAGTTTAGTAAATTCACTTGAACTAAGTGAATCTGAAAGAAAATAGTGGTGTCAGAATGAGGGAACCGTAGGATCCTAACCGGTGTCGCTCTATACAACTTTAATATGCTCTATAACATTTAAATAACTATAACCATAGGGACATCTGATTTAACATCATAACTTGATACATTAGAAAATCTAAACTCATCACGATGAGGAGCTTGGAGTAGCATCGTGGGCAGCACAATCATCTTCAACAGCAAGAGGATCTACAACAGCATATCTTTCCTTAGAATTAAACATAGGATTTTGAGAATGTTTGCTTATGTATCATAAATTCTCACTTTATCTTTAAGCCTTTTATAGCTCTATTGTAAAATATAAGCCCTAACTCGCCTTAGGCTTTTGAGGTTGTCGTTCGTCACGACCTAAATACTCACATCTTTCAGGCTATTTATGTGATTGTTTCACACGAATGTAATCCCTAAACAAATAAAATTGGTAGGACAAAACACTTGATTAATTTCTCCTCAAAATTGAAGCCAAACCATAGGATGACTTGGGGAGTAACTGAGGTTCTCCTCGAGATCTGTGACATCTCATAATTCTTCCTCCTTTGGACTCTACAACAAAATATTCAAAATTTGAGTCATTCCCCTTTCACACCTCTTTGTCTGATCTTGTTGAAAAGTCCTATCCATTTGAATTCCTTGAAGATAATATTTTTTGATTTTTATCGAGAGTTTTCTTAGGTGATGTTGACCTCATTTTTGGTTGAGGTCCAGTCTTTCTCTTTAGTGGCCTAAGGTCTAGTCATAAGACTTTCCTATTGACTATTCTTAGAGAACTAGAAAAGGCACCTCACCATTAGAAATTCTAAACTTTTCTTTACTCGACTTGAAGTTCCACATATTGGTCATAACCTCTAGCACTTAGTAGGTGAGGTCATTATGGGGGAGCTCAAGGAGAGTTCCTATAGGACTGTTTGACCTTAGGGTTGACCTTCGGTGTTGTGCTAGAGCTAAAGCACTCACTTCACTCACAATCACTCACTACCCTAAACCCAAAATTTCTTGACTTTGATCCCTTGATACTTTTGAGATACTCATGTAGATGGTCCCCTAAACCTACTAGCCATAGGCTGAGGTTTAGCTAAGACCAGTAGATAGAGGACCCAAATAGGGTTTCTATTGGTTCATGACTTACTTTGGGTGATTAGTTCCCCAATCTTACCCAAAATGCCCATCCTGACCTTTTGTCCTTGAACTCTCCCAAATTACCCAAGTACCATTGAAACCCTAAATTTGGCCAAAATTCCAAAATTTATCCAAAATACCCAAACTTGTGAAAAAAATCATCTCAAACCTTTTGAGAACACCCAAATTACCCAAAATCACCAAAAATGACCAAATTACCAAAATACCCAAAAATTCCAAATATTCCCAATTTCATTTTTCCCAACTACCACATGACTCAATTTGGCCAATTTGACCATCATTGATTAAAACCCCCAAATTGCCTTTAAAGGCCCAAATTTCCCCAAATTAAATTCAAATGTCCATCAATTTGATCCCAATCTCTCCAAATTTTAATCTCAAACTCAAATTCACTCTCAATGTGACCAAAATAAGCCAAATACAAGCTCAATTGGCCATGTTTTGAGCCCCATTTTGATATAGGTCAAAACCCCAATTTTGGGCACATGACCTAATCTCACCAAATTGAATCCATAGCCCCTTAAATTGGCCATGTTTTATGTTGAAAACTCTTTATAACATTCCTACAAATCAAAATTAACCATCAATTGGCCTTGGCGAAGTCTCAATTTCATTTAATTTAAACCTAGGTCAAAAGCCCCAAATTTTGCCCCAAATTGGCTATGCCTTTAAATTTCAACAAATTGATTGCCTTAGGTCCAAAATTTCCATTCCATTACTTCATTAAAAATCTTTATAACATCTCTCTTGATCATTTGGACCATTTAATTGAGAAAAATTCCAAGCCTAGCTCAGTCTAGACCCAATTCTATCCCAACATGCCCAAGTTGACCAAATCTCCAAAATCCTTCAAATTGGCCCTCAAATTGAACTCAAAACCCTTTTCATTCTTCACCAAAAATATTCATACAATCATCTACATCAAGTGAATTAATAAATTGGGCTTAACTACATGGCTAGCCTAACCCAAACTGAAGTTTTGGTCATTTGCACCTACTTGGACCCATGCATTGAATGCGGCCTAACCACCCCAAAGCCACAAAATTAATGACTCCACAGCCATTAGTTGGACCTTAGTGACCAAGATTAACCTCACAAAGCTACCTAAGCTAAGCCACGGACCAAAGGTCCCATATTTTTTTAGGCCTTAGATATTTTTGCCAAAACTAAACCTCAACTCATTTAATTGTTGTGACATATTCCCTTGGGTTCCCTGAGCTCCTAGCCACCTCCCCCTG
>NW_018253110.1:33615-34083 GCF_001263595.1 Phalaenopsis equestris
CACCCAAACATTGGCCATGACAGCCACCCCAAGCCCATTTCTATAAAAGCTCGCCTCCATGGAGGGTGTGCTGAAATTTTCTCAAAGAGAACTTCCCAAATCACTCACAGAGCTTCTTTGAGACATCCTCAGTGCAATCCAACCATCTTCCCCCACTGATCCCCACTATGGAAGCTCAATTTTGAGCTCAAACTTCTGTCTAAAATCAGGACAGAGCTCAATCCACCTCCACAGTCCACTAAACTTAAATTACTTGTACCCACACCTTCACAACACGGAAAGAAGAAAAAGCCCCATGAAATTGCCCTTCCATAGAGCCCCTAGTATAAACTTTGATCAACACTTGAAATCGAGCTTGGTTGAATTCATACCTAGACCTTACACCACCGCAAGAGGCTCAATCCTTAGCCTAATTGGATGTCAAAGAACGTGCCAAGCATCTCTGATTGAAGCTTCCCTTCTTAGAGC
>NW_018253110.1:34176-40004 GCF_001263595.1 Phalaenopsis equestris
GAAATGAGGGAGATATCAAGCCTTAAAGATGGAATATTCTCGGGTTAGGCCATTGAGGATGATGACGGAGCATCGTTCGATCAAGTATGTATCGGATGAACGGTCAAGATGAAGCCGGACAGCGCTTCTTTACATGAACCGTGGGACGCGTGGCTGCTAGCATGGACAACAACGTCAAATGGGAGCGCACTACGTGGAGTTTCAGAGCTGCCTAGTATCCAGTCAGTGCTGCACGTTTAAATAGATAAATAGGGAATTAATTAATTCAGAAAATAGCCCGTAACTTTAAAAATTCATATCTTGGTGTAGAAAAATCACAAAAATAAAATAAAAATACCCTCTTACTAAGTGAACAGATGAGAACAATGTGGAAATAATTTGAATTCCATTTAATGCATGATTTATTTTTAATTAATTAAACACTGCCTTGAGTTTTTTGATTCTCCATGCATGTAGGCATTTCACCACAGCTTGAATTTTTGGCATGTTGTAGCCTCTATCAAGGAGAACATTCTCTGATTTTTCCAAAGTCAGAGGAGACCTCTAGACAGAGATCCATATTTTTCAAGTTTATGCACATTATTGGCTTAAATTAATTATAATAATTAGCATGTTTCTTAGAAAAATCCAAGAAATTTTTGGAAGGTTTACTATGACCAGAGAACCTTTAAGAAAATCTCTCATGAGCCAAGTTATTTAAAATGCACCTAATCTTCATAAATCCAAAATCACTAAGATAATTAATTTTGGAAAATATCAACATCAAAATGACTTGATTTTTTATCTTTACTATTTTCTAAGATCCATAGAACTACCCAAAAAAATTTTAAAGTACTTTGAGCCCATTTGATGGCCTAAATTGATTTTTCAAGTTGAATATCCTTTTTGGCACTAAAATGATTTTTAATGATCAACATATAACTCAAAAAATTATGAAAACTTATCTTTGAAGTTTTCTGTGATCAGGGAAATTTTATAAAAATAAAATTGCATTTAAAATAAAAACTTCATTTTTAGCCTATTTTTAAATATTTAAAATAATTAAAAATTCATAAAAATCACAAAACTAATAAAATTTATGGAAACATTTTAAATTATTTTCTAAGCACTTAGAAGCAATTAGAATATTTTTCCTGATTTTCTAAATAAAGATATGGTATTTGGAAGCTTAAAATAATTTTTAATTGCTAAAAAATGGATTTCCACTAAAATAATTCCAATAAATCAGACAAAATCAGAAAAAAATATAAAATTTGCTTTCCTAGGTTCTCTGAGCTCAAGGAAATTTTACAAAAATGCAAAACTTAATTTTCTCTATTTAAATTATTTTATATTTAATGAATACCACAAAACTTAAAAATAATTCTATTAATTAAAAGAAAATTCAAAAAATAATGAAATTTTGTCCAAATGGCTGTTTGGACTAATTCTACCTCCAATAAAAATTTCAAGTGATTAGGCTTTACCTTGGTTATGTTAGAAAATTTTCTTTGAAAAATTCATTTTTGCATGAAAATAATTATATAAATTATATTAAATTTTGAAAAATCACATGTTCTCCTCTGATGTCTTAATTGACCCATGAATGAGGTAGGATAAAAATTTCAAAGTCATTTGATTTGAATTTGATCTAGAAGACTGAAATTAAAAGGGGATTAATTGATAGAAACCCACCTCACTTTCCTAATTAAAAGGATAAATTAATAAATTTCTAAATTATTAAAATTTGGAGGTTTATTAAAATTAAAAGAACCTAGGACTTAGGGGTATGACTTTTCAAGTTAGTAAGCAATCAATTTAATACCCCTATTTGAGGTTCAAATGAAATTCAAATAATAAATCATGATCACCTAAAAATTAACCTTTTCAAAATTAATTAAGACACTCACCTAGGTCTTAAGGGCTTAGTAGTGATTTAAGTTAAATCAAGATTGATTAAACGAGGATTAGAAAAGAAAACATAGCCAAAATTTAAGACCTTTAAAACACTACAAGCCCAATTAGGTTTAACATTTGGCTAAGTGTTCCAATAACACTAGCTTGCCCCCTTTAAGGGTCTTTATTCACATAATCTTTAAAACTGAATTACAAATGATAATTACCCAACACTTAGGGATAGTTAAGACATCAATGTTCATTGAGCATTAGGGTGTTCATAGGGTGAATTATTAAGCAACATAATAAAGCAACATAATAGATTTAAATAAACTCGAGGCTTTTCACCAGGTGATAAGAGGGAAGCATGGACCTGCTTCTTCCTTCTAACATGTTAAACTTAATTTTCTTTGCTTAACAAAATCATCCTTAATTAAACTCCTAAGGACCCACCAAGATATGACATAGGGTTAGGAAAACTACTAAAACATTACTTTTCTGCCTCTACAGCCCTCACATGCATTTTAAGTTTCAGGTGATGGAACGAGAAGACACCCCAGGTACGCTTTTTATAGTTTACAGTGTTGTCTTTCTTGTACTTTTTACACTTGCAAAACTTGCATGCTAAACAAAGATGTCACCCTGCATGAAAACTAAAACTATCAAGATAACCACAAAACCAAAACCAAAACCAAAACTAAAGTTAAAATCAACCAAGATAAAATTCATCGCTACAAAATTCAAAATATAAAACAACTCAAAATTGAATCACACACATCACACAAAACAACAACTGCAACTAAATTAAGATGTCTTCATCGGATGATCGGGAATCCCTCAAAAAAGGTAACCTACGGTTGCTAACGAGTCTTCCCATGGTCTAAATGAAATCATGGAAGCCATTAAGTTGGGTTTAATAAATTCATGTGGATTAAGTGAATCCAATAGAAAATAGTGGTGTCAGAACGAGGGAACAGTGGGATCCTAACCGGTGTCATTCTAATCGAATTTAACATCCCCCCAAAAAAATTTAAAGAACTTCAACCATAGGGCCACCTAATTTGACATCATAACTTAACACCCTATAAAACTTAAACTCGCCATGACAACGAGCTTGGAGCTAACATGGTGGGCAGCACGACCATTTTCAACAGCAAAATCTGTCTACATCAGCTAAACCAATTTTTTCCTTTTTTAGAATTAAACAACAAAGCCATACGACTTTGAGGTTGTCATCTGCTGTACAATATAAGCCCTAACTCATTTTAAGATTCCGAGGTTGTCGTTTGTCGCGACCTTATCTTTCGCGACCTCAATCCTCATATCTTTCAGGCTATTTGTGTGATTGCTTCACACAAATGTAAGCCCTAAATTAATAAAATTGGCAGGATGAAACACTTAAATTTTTCTCCTCAAAATTGAAGCCAAACAATAGGATAGACTGAGAAGACACTGAGGTTCTCCTCTGGATCTATGTCATCCGCTAGTCCTTCCTCCTTTAGATTTCATAATAAATATGCCAAATTTGAACCATTCCCATTTAACACCTCTTTGTCTGATTTCATTGAAATGTCCTTTCCTTTGAATTCCTTGAAGATAATATTTCTTGATTTTTATTGAGAGTTTTCTTAGATGACTTTGGTCATTTAAGATGTAATTAACTACCCTTATAAGAAGCATGCCTGAACCCAGTTTAATATAAACCCTATTTAGTCTTTTATATTAAATAGGGGAATTTATCGGCAAATATAAAGGTTTCACAGACCAAACGGATTTCATACCTTTCGTAGTTTATTTGATCGAGCCTCATCCTCATGTCTTGTGTTTATCTTTTAAGATAGATACAAGGTTTGAGGTATAGTGCTCTTTCATTTACACTATGAAAAATATGGGGACAGTTTGATTTCATACTTTTCTAGACTTAAACGTCCTTCCGAAGCGGGCGACGGGATTTCGATTCCGGTGGCCAACAGCTTCTTACGGGCAACTCCCCCAACCAAAATAGTGTCGACATGTGACTTCAGTTATCTAAGATGTAATTAACTATAGGGGTTTGCCGTTATAGGAAGCTTTTTCCGAACCCAACTTAATATAAACCCTATTTAATTCTTCATATTAAATAGGGGAACTTGTCGACAAATCAAAATGGTTTCACAGACTAAACAGATGTCATATATTTCTTAATTTATTTGATCGAGCCTCTCCCTCAAGTCTTGTGTTTATCTTTCGAGATAGATACAGGGTTTCAGGTGTAGTGCTCTTTCATTTAAACTATGAGAATAATGAGGTTAGTTTGATTTCATATTTTTCTAAACTAAATATATATGTAAATTAAAATGCATTTCCAAAGCGGGAGATAGGATTTTAATTCTGGTGACCGACAGCTTTCAACGGGCAACTCTTTAACTTTTTAGTGTCGACAGCTTCTGGCGACTCCACTGGGGACGGTTTCTCTCTCCATTTAAATCAGTAAATATTGTCTTCATAAATCGTTAATGTGTTCATGTCCCTCATGGACCAAATTACCCTTCTTCTGTTGGCATGCTTTACCCATTTTCATCTTGGGAAAGTATGGTCAACTCTTTTGGACTTCAGGACCTCTGTTTAATCAACTAAAAACAGGGAGGTTCAAGAGGCCATTACGGACTTTTTGATTTTTGTGTGGGGTTGGACCCCCAATAGGTGTGTTGGTGGACTAGTTCTACCTAAGCATTGTGTGTTGTTAAGTTAGTTCCGCACTGGGTCCTGAATTGCACTTTTTTCCCTTTCGAGTTTAATTTGCTATTTTGCAAATTAAAATGGATTGTGTTGTGATGCACATGCTCTTTAATTTTCCTTATATTAATTAAATCTTTCTACTTTAAAACTATTTTTACTAAAATTTGAAATTTCCACAAATTAAATAAAGTCTTACCTGATCTACAGATCGACCTCTATTAACTTTTAGTGCTCGCAGTAAGATTACGAGGTGTTGGTCAAATAGCTAACCCTAGAGCTTTCTTTTTTAAGCTGCCGCAATGGCGTTCCCAAAGCTCACTTTTTCCCGCGACCTGCCAACGAGCCACAATGCCTGTAATGTAGCTCCCACCATCAAGTTTGGAACAGGATTTAAAGATCTCGAGGTCATTCTCGGGAAAGCCCCGTTTGTCATATCGCTCCAGAGGTTCAAGAACCGTCTGTCGAGTTTAACCTGAGCTGCCCTCAGGATTTCCCTTCTTCCAAAAAGGTAAAGACTACTACCACAACGACACCTACCAAGCCAGCTGTTCCCATTTTTGCTAAGGGAAAGGAAGTTATGATCGTTAAAGACCCAACTGAAGGATTGGTTGTCCCGCCGTCAGTGTTTGAAATCAGATCAAGTTTGAGGACTGCACCGTTAACCCGATGTCGGCGCTATTTTTGGTTGGAGTTGTTCGTAAGAAGCTGTCGGTCAGCGAAATCAAAATCCCGTTGCCAACCTCGTCGTTGCCCGCTTCGGAATGACGTTTAATTTACATATATATTTAGTTTTGATGAAGTCAAACTGACCCCATAATTTTCATAGTTTAGATGAAAGAGCGCTTTATCTCAAATCATGTATCTATCCCGAAGGATGAACGCAAGAATTGAGAGTGAGGCTCGATCAAATAAACTAAAGAAAGTTATGACATCCGTTTGGTCTGCGAAACCAATATATTGGCCGACAAGTTCCCCTATTTAATATAAGGAATTAAATAGGTTTTATATTATGCTGGGTTCGGGAAAAGCTTCCTATAAGGGCAAGCCCCTATAGTTAATTACATCTTAGGTAACAAAAGTTACCTAAGAATACTCTCGATAAAAGTCAAGAAAAATTATCTTCAAGGAGTTCAAATGGTAAGGACATTTCAAAGATATTGGACTAAGAAGTGTGAAGGGGGATTGGTTCAAATTTCGAACATTTTATTTTGGAGTCCAAAGGAGGAAACACTAGA
>NW_018253110.1:41773-44146 GCF_001263595.1 Phalaenopsis equestris
AATTTAATTTACATAATTATTTTCATGTAAAAAATAGGATTTTCCAAAGAAAATTCCTAACTTGATCAAGATAAATCCTAATCTCTTTAAATTTTTACTGGAGGTAGACCTAGACTAGAGAAGCCTTTGGATCATATTTCATGATTGTTTGAATTTTATTTGAATTTTAACAATTATTTAATTTTTGGGGTATTTATTGATTATAAAATATTTTAAATAGAGAAAATTAAGTTTTATATTTTTGAAAAGTCATCTTGAGGTCAGAGAACTTAGAGAACATTTTAGATATTTTTTTGAATTTTATTTTATTTATTGGCATTATTTTTAGTTAAAATTTATTTTTAGCCTTCAAAAATCATTTTTAAGCTTTAAAATTCAATATCTTTATTCAGAAAACCAGGAAAAATATTTTAATTATTCTTAAGTGCTTAGGAAATAATTTAGAACATTTCTATGAATTTTATTATTTTTGTAATTTTTATGGATTTTTAATTATTTAAAATAGGCTTGAAAATGAAGTTTTTATTTTAAACATCATTTTATTTTTAGAAAATACCTCTGATCACGGAGAAGTAAAAAACAAGCTTTCATAAATTTTTGAGTTATATTTTGATTTTTAGAAATCATTTAAGTTTTCAAAATGATATTTATCTTTTAAAATCAACTTAAGTTACCAAATGAACTCAAAATGCTTTGAAATTTTTATGGTGAGTTCTGTGGATCATGAAATTTAATGGAGCTAAAAAATAGTTTAGATAAAAAATCTAGTCATTTTATTGTTTATATTTTTCAAAATTAATTATCTTAGTGATTTAGGGTTTGTAAAAATTAGGTGTATTTTGAATGACTTGGCTCATGAGAAATTTTCTTAAGGGTTCTTTAGTTATAGTAAACCTTCCAAACTTTTCTTGGATTTTTCTAAGCAACATGCTAATTTTAAGCAAATAATGCACATAAACTTGAAAAATATGATCCTTTGTCCAGGTACCACCTCTGACTTTGGAAAAATTAGAGAATGTTTCCTAAGACAGAGGCAACAAATAGAGGTAACAACATGTTAAAATTCCAAGCTATAATGAAATGCCTATATGCATGGAGAATCAAAAGATTTAAATCAGTATTTAATTAATTAAAAATAAAATGTGTATCACATAGACTTAAAATTATTTCCACATTGTTCACCTCTGTTCACCAAGTAAGAGAGTATTTTCATTTATTTTTGTTATTTTTCTACACAAAGTTATGTATTTTTGAAGTTAAGGGAGTTTAAATAAATAGGAAAAGCCCTATTTTTCTACTTATCCACGCGGCACCGCATCAACCTACGGTGGCTTTAAAGCTCCACGCGGCGCGCTCCCATTTGACGTCGCTGTCCGCCTCAGTGTTGACTCCATCCGCGGTTTATGTTTCAAAGCAGTGTCCGGCTTGATCTCCTCTGTCCATCTGATACACGCGCGATCGGACGGCTCCCCGTCATGGTCCCTGATAGAGTGATCTTGTGACCGTCCACACTAAAACCTTAAGATCTCGGCCTAGACTCAACCAAATCACTTCGGGTTTGATCCTATGGACTCGTCTTAGTGAGAAGAACATATCTAAGGAGAATCCAAATAGTCTCGGGAGGGAAAGAAGATTTATATATTGGCTCTGAGAAGTGAAGCTTCAATCAGAGAGCCTTGGTATGTTAATTGGGATTCAAGGAGGCTAGAGATTGAGCCTCTGGTCTTGGTGCAAAGCCTAGGTATGATTTTGATCAAGACTGATTTTGGGTGTTGGTCTAGAACCATTGTAGAGGCTATTTCAGAGAATAATTTAATCTCTTGCTATTTTGAAGGTGTGGGCACAAGCAATTGAAGTTTGGTGGAGTTTTTAGGGATGTCCTGTTTATACCCTAATTTTTAAGCTCAAAATTAGGATTACACGGGAATAATCAAGGCAATGGAGTGATTAGAATGGGGTGTGGAGGTCTCAAAGAAGCTCTGTGAGTGATTTGGGAAGCTCTCTTTGAGAAAATTTTAGCACACCTCCCATGGCCGTGGAGGTGAGTTTTTATAAAAATGGCCATGGGCTCTCAGAGAAAATGTTTGGGTGCATTGTGGTGCTTAGGTGGAGGGTAGAGGAGCTCTACAATTTGGTTTGGCTGAGCTAGGCTCTAGGTTTGATTTGAGTGATATTCAAGAGGGGGTGGCCCTCGGTTTTGGCTTTTCCGGCGACTAGGCGGGCCGGCTAGGTGCTCAGGGCATTCAGAAGAATCTGTCAAAGCAACTTAATGCAATGAGGTTTAGTTTTGGTAAGGGTATCTTAAGCATGTGCATTTTTGGAAATAAAATCCCTTAATTTGGAGGAACTTTGGTCCATGGCTTAGTTTAGGTG
>NW_018253110.1:44156-45244 GCF_001263595.1 Phalaenopsis equestris
ATGGCTGAGGTGGAGTTAATTTGATGACTTTGGGGTAGTTAGGCCATCTTTAATGCATAGGTTCAATGTGGGTTCAAGTGATCAAAGTTTGGGTTTGAGCTAGGTTGGTCATGTTAATTGGCCTAATTGATTGATCAAAATTGTGTAGATTATTGTTATGAAGATTTTTGGTGAAGGATTGAAGTAATTTTGAGTTCAATTGGTAGGTCAATTTGACGGATTATTGGAATTTGGTCAATTTTGGGTATGTTGGACTAGACATGGGTCTAGGTTGGCCTAGTCTTGGGATAAGTCCAAATTGAATGGTTCAAATGATCAAGAGAGATGTTGTAAAGATTTTTCATGATGGGATAGAGTGGAAATTTTGGGGTTAAGGCTCTCAATTTGGTGAGATTTTGAGACATGGCCAATTTGGAGCAAATTTGGGGCTTTTGGACTTAGGTTGAAATCAAATGAAATTGAGGTTTCACCAAGGCCAATTGAAGGTCAATTTTGACGTATGGGGATGCTATGAATATTTTTCAACACAAATTGTGGCCAATTGAGTGGGATATGGGTTTAATTTGGTGGAAACAAGTCATAGGACCAAAATTGGGTTTTGATATAAATCAAAATTGGGTTCAAATCATGGGTCAATTGAGCTTGGATTTGGTTTTTTCTGGTTATATTGAAGGTGAATTTGAGTTTAGAATTGAAATTGGGGTAAATTGAGACCAATTGGCTAGACATTTGAGTTAAATTGGGGAAAATATGGGCCTTAAAAGGGTAATTTGGGGGTTTTGATCAAAGATGGTCAAATTGGCCAAATTGGGTCATGTTATAGTTGAGAAAAACGAAATTGGTAATATTTGGGAGGTTTTGAGAATTTTTGGGATTTTTTGGAATTTTTGGAATTTCGAGCTAAAGAGGGGTATTTTGGTAATTTGGCCAGTTTGGGGATTTTGGGTAGTTTGGGTGTTTTCAAGGTGTTTGAAATTATTTTTGAACCAAGTTGGGTATTTTGAGTAAATTTGGGAATTTTGGCCAAATTTGAGGTCCCAAGGGTATCTAGGTAATTTGGGGGAGTTTAGGGGCAAAAGGCTAGGTTG
>NW_018253110.1:47522-49086 GCF_001263595.1 Phalaenopsis equestris
CCAAGAGTCATATGAAAACAGTGTAGAGAGTTTGCGATGTTGAATTTGCAGAAATGTGTCACCTAAAAAGGTTGATTTTGTTGAAGAAGATTTGCAGAGTTTTGTGAGGTTTTGTGCAGAATGTGAAATTTTGTGGGGTTGTGAAGAGAGTTAATGCAGATAAAGATGGTTGTGATACACGCCCAAAGAGTAAGGAACTCCGAAAATGAGAGAATCCACTCAACAGATTCATTTCCTTTTCTTGTTGTTTTTATCACATTTAATTTTTCAAAATATGTTTTTAAAGTTTTAATTTTAGTTGGTTGACTTTCAAAAGAAATTTTTATTGTTAAAGGTTTGTTGTTTTGTTCTTTGTTCTTTGAAATTCTGAACGAACGCATGGTTCGTGGCTTCCATCCATCGCACAAAAAGGTAACTGACAAAAAGACACATTTTTTAGAGAAATTTCCATTTTTTGGCTTCAATAAAGATGTCACAGATCAAACATAGGCTAACGCCTAAAAATGTACAATATATAGTCCATGTTGAAGTACATCCAGATCATGTTATGCCATGAATATATTGTAGGCTGAATATATAAGATACATATCATGTTGTTATAAAAAAAGAAAGTAAACCCTTTGACCATCTGTATCAGGTACGACGAGCTGCTGATCGAGCAGACCTTTTAAGCCATGGTCAATAATAAGAGTTCCCTTCACATGTACTTAGAGGTACAACCCTCTCATAGCTTGTACGACAATAGGTCTTCCAGTTCCGAGTCTGACTGAAATCTTGAAATCCATATGGCATTTTGTTATCGTCCATCCTGCAGAAAGTCACACACCCTATACTATCGTATCCCTGGAATGCAATGTTTAGCGACATCTGCACTGTTGCCGTTATTGTTGCCTTTAAGAACAAGCACTGAACTGACTGGTAGAGGAATCTCCATAGAGCCTCTGAACTCACCAGGGCCGATGATGTCCATTTTGACGATATCGATTTCCTTACCAAATAAAATATTGCTCTTGCTAAAAAATGAGACCGTGCAGAAGGGTCTTACAAAATCATGATGATCAATGTGTGGAGGAATGCAATCACCCTCTTCATTGATATTGATAATACAACAATTGGGAATGTAGGTAGCAGGTAGAATATTCCATTTGACCATTCTTTTGATTATCCACTTTATCATTGGCTGTAGCGGATCTACTTGATCGTCGTGTTTGTGGATCCCATGCGGATTTCCCTGTTTGTCATTTGTTAAGTTATAACAGTAGTCGCACTGAATGGTGATTCTCCCTTTTCCTCTCATCCATTTCTTCGGCTCAAAGCATGTTCTTTCCATGAGAAGGCCCACTCGGCCTCTATCTCTCAAATGAAAGATGCAGTCCAGAATGCTTCTTTTGTCACTCTCGGAGAAGACCCTGGTATACAGCTCTAGGCCTTCTAGTATGTTGACGAATTTTCCTTGAACTTCTTTGTAAAATTTAAATTCTCTTTTATTTGCTTTACTTATCTTGTGGTACTCCATCATACTAGGGGTCAGTAGCTATTGCGGGCGTTCCTCCCTTCAAGCATT
>NW_018253111.1:0-999 GCF_001263595.1 Phalaenopsis equestris
GATGTGTATCATTAGAAGAAACTTATGGAATTATCGAAAAATGTCATAATTCTGATTTGGGGGTTATTTTGGTGTTGATAAAACAACGTACAAAATTCTACAATCTGAATTTTATTGGCCTACAATTTTTAGAAATATTAATGCTTATATTAAAATTTGTGATAGATGTCAAAGAGTAGGCAATATTTCTGGAAGAAATGAGATGCCCATCAATTATATGCTAGAAGTTGAAATATTTGATGTTTGGGGATTAGATTTCATGGGACCATTTATACCATCTTTCGGAAATTTATATATTTTTTTAGCAGTGGACTATGTAGCCAAATGGATATATGTTATTGCTTTACCTCGATGTGATGCTCAAAGTGTTGCAAAATTATTGAAAATGAACATATTTTGTAGATTTAGGATGCTGAGAGTTATCATTACTGATGGGGGAAGTCATTTCAAAAATGTCATTATGGAGAAGTTATTAAAGAAATATCATATAAATCATATGATTGTTACTGCTTATCATCCTCAGACAAGTGGTTTGGTTGAATTATCCAATCAAGAAATTAAAAAAAATTATAGAAAAATCTGTGAATCCAACAAAAATGGATTGGTCAGTCAAACTTGACTATGCATTGTGGGCTTATAGGACTGCATACAAAACTCCTATAGGAATGTCCCCATATAGGCTAATATTTGGGAAAGCTTGTCACTTACCAGTTGAACTTAAGCATAAAGCATAATGGGCTATTAAAGAATTTAATTATAATTTAAAAAATGCTGGAGAAAAAGATGCTGGTGAGAAAAGATTGTTACAATTAAATGAGCTTGAAGAGATAGGGAATGAATCTTATGAGAGTGTTAAGATTTATAAGGAAAAGATGAAAATGTGGCATGATCGAAAGATTCTTACTAAAAATTTTCAGCCAGGGCAACAAGTTTTGTTATATAATGCAAGGTTAAGATTATCTCTAGACAAACTTAAGTCCAGGTTGATGGGCCCATTTG
>NW_018253112.1:0-1922 GCF_001263595.1 Phalaenopsis equestris
ACATGAGTATCCCAAAGGATCAAGGGATCAATGTCCGCAAATATTTGGTTTAGGGTTGTGAGTGGTTGTGAGTGAGAGTGAGTGAAAGTGAGTGCCTTAGCTCCATCACAAAGGGTCAACCCAAAGGGAAAGTAGTCCTATGGGAATTCACCTTGAGCTCCCCTATATTGAACCCACCTACTAAGTGCTAGAGGTTAGGACCAATAAGGGGAACTTCAAGTTGAGCAAGGAGGAGTTTAGAATTTCTAATGGTGAGGGTTCCTTTTCTACTTTTCTAGGAATAGTCAACTAGTAGTCAACAAGAAAGTCCTATAGCTAGCCCTTAGGAAACTAAAGAGGAAAACTAAACCTCAACCAAAAGTGAGGTCAACAAACTTGATCAAGGGTAAAGAATATAATTGTTCCTATTTTTCACAATCTCTCTCACTACTTATTTTACTTTTACACATGTCACTAATTTCATTGTATCAGGAAGGGTACTTTTAATATATTAAACACTACTTTCTGATTTTCACTAAGTATTTTAGTTTAGAATTAGAAGTAGTATTTTAGTGATAATTGTAGGGTATAATCAAACCAAACCTTTATCGACCTTCCAAACTAGGGCGATTTATTCTAGACTAGAACTTCTCTTGAAAGTCGTCGTGATTAACCTCGATCTCAGTGGGATCGATATTCAGGGATCAATCAAAAAGCTCTATATTACTTGATAATGATACATATACTTGCATAGAATACATATTTTAGTTGAATTAATTAGGCTTAGACCTGGAAAACTGTAGTGTTCTATAAACTTTTTTGTGTGAAAAGTTTTTATTGTATGAAAAAGTGTTGTGAAGAAAACTATTTATGTGAAAAACAAGGTGTTTGTGAAAATGTTTTGTTGTGTTGAATACAGTTTTTGTTTTATTTGTTTAACTGTTAATGTAATATTTGTTGTGTTGCGTATGCAAAATAAAGGATCTGCAGGACTTGTGCCTTATGATCCTGAGTTAGAAAAAAGGAAAAAAATGAAAAAACATAAAAGACTTGCAAAACTAGAAATGGAAATGGAAAACATTAAAAATAATAACTTCAAAAATCATTAGAAATCATTGAAGAAATATGTAAATCCTACGATAGATGAAATTCACTCAAGTAAACAAATCCCTATAGTAGAAGTTGACTCTTTTGAACTAAATCTAACGACTATCCAACTGGTGTAGAACAACCTATTTGGGGGAACTCCTTCGGAGGATCCCTATTAAAAATTATCATGTTTTCTTGAACTTTGTGCTACCTTTTTTTATAACAGCATGTCAGACGATGTTGTTAGGCTAAGGTATTTTCCTTTCTCACTAAGGGATAAGGCTAAACTATGGTCATTCTCATTAGCACCTGGCTCTATTAATAATTGGGTATTTTCAACTTTCAAGGACTACTAAACTTAGAAATGATATATCTCATTTTGTCCGTATAAAGGGAAATCAATATACGAAGCTTGGGAAAGATTTAAGGAACTCCTAAGAAAGTGTCCACATCATGCTCTGCCCGATTGGTTAATCATTCTAACTTTTTACAATAGGTTAGTAGGATCCCTCAGGTTTATAATTGATGCTACCGCTGGTGGATCATTAATGTCAAAATCATTTTATGAAGCATATGCATTAATTGAAGAAATGACTACAAATGAATTTCAATGGCCCTATACATCCTAAAAAGGTAGTTAGTGTTCATGATATAGATGTGATTGCAATTCTTGCATCTTTACTCCAGTAAGTGAGAAAAGTTCATTAGGGTATATGATTTCAAATACTATAAACAACCTGTATTCTAACTTTTACAACCCAAGTTGGAAGGACCATCATATTCTTAATTGGTATCATACTACTAGTGGTGGAAACCAATAATGAAAAAAGAATCATGAAAATCCTAATGGAAGT
>NW_018253113.1:0-224 GCF_001263595.1 Phalaenopsis equestris
AAATTTTTATGTAAGCTAGCCCTAAATTAGAAAGTAATTTGGCCAAGATTTCATGATTTTTTGAGTTTCCTGTGATTTATTAAAATTAATTGAAGTTTTGGGGATTTTAATAAAAATAAAATATTTTGTATGTTGAAAAATATGTTTTATATTTTTGGAAAATCACTCTAAGGTCAGGAAACCCAAAACAATTTATTTTGTAATTTTTTTATTTTTATTTGATT
>NW_018253114.1:0-1189 GCF_001263595.1 Phalaenopsis equestris
CGCACATTTAAGCTGTCCCAAACGGGGCCTTAATAGCTAGGAGTTTACGGGGGTATAATATGAATATAACTCCCGCTGTCTTCTCGGTAATCTACGGACGTACGAACGAACGTAAATATTTCTCAGAGGTAGAAGCCATAACTGCCAGAGTCTATTATGCGAAGTCGAAGTTTGACTTCTTAGATCTTACATGTGGAGTCTAATGAGGAGTTCAAGTGGAACTATTGGGCCTGAGTGTGCATAAAAATTAAAAAACACTTAATTAATGTGACCCGGTCAGAATCACCGTCGAGCAAATTCAAAAGATGTGTTTTTTTTTTTTTTTAACTAGGCCCGAATTAGCTCGTTGAAACGCTGAAATAGAGAAAAATTTACTTTCTAGTAAATTTTGTCACTACCTTTTTGCTCTTAGGTGGTTTTGGACCGTTTCTTCATCTTCTTTGTCGGTTCGTATTCAGTGCTCATCCACTCTTCGAGTTCGTTGGCTTTTTCCTGCATTTTCCATTCGGATGGCGGTTCGGCTCTTCGGTTTTGAAAAGGTCGGTTCTACAATACGTATTGTTTATAAGTCTCAGGGTTTACTGGTTCGGCAACAATAACTCATTTATTTTCCTTCTTTTTTTAGCAAACAAAATGGAAGATCGCAACGGTACAAAAGAAGAGCTAGCGGTCTCCCGAAGTCGTCGTGGTAATGTGCTATAATGTTTATCATAACTTTTGGCAAGAGGGTGGTTATGACTTTCAATGAATTTCTTCACTGTCTAATTTTCTTCAACATCAATGGCATATCTAATCATAGCTTGACATCCAGTCCACGTGTCAGTTTTTCTGAACTTCACAGTATCTGTCGTATTTGACTTCTCTGGCTAGCCTTTCCGCAAAAAAAAAAATCTTTGGTTTTAATCTTCTTAGAGTTTGGCCAATAGTTGTTATGGTCCTTCCTAATAGAAAATCCTACATGATGAGCATAGACACAGTAGCTTTCATAAGCTGCTTATTCATTGTGGACAGCGGTGCGAAGAAACTTCTTTGCGATTGAATCATTACACATATTTTCACACAGCACATTACCACACCAATTTAACGATGGTCAGATAGATATAACACAACAATAATACAACAATAATACAACAATAACCCAAAAATAACACAACAATAACGCGTCAATAATACAATAATAACACGACAA
>NW_018253115.1:0-2346 GCF_001263595.1 Phalaenopsis equestris
CTATAATGACAAGCGGATTCTTGTAACATTGACAGCTTTGTTAGCTTTCTTTTCTAACTATCAACATTGATCTTATAAAGGAAACTCTTGTCGTTGGACCTCTTTATTATCTTAAAATTGTTCTATAAAGGGCCAAGGCATCTTAACTTTGTCTGTCACCAATCATGTCTGTCACCCATCATGAGTTTTTTTACAAGCTTGTCGGTCAACTTTTTTGATGGTGGATTTCAAAATATGGATATGAAAATAATTTTTGAGATTTAATTTAAATATAAGAGAGATATAGTTTGAGTTCTAAAAGTAGTATGTTTTAGTTTTTGAAAAATCAGACAAAATGGATCTCATTCGTCCAATAGTTTGCATAATCGTGTCTGATACCGCGAATACTACACCCTCCCGAAAGATAAGTGTAGACCTCGGCGATAGACCCAATCCTGCAAACTAAGAGATTTGTGACATCCGTTTAGTCTGCAAACCTTTTATGTATGACCGACAAGTTCCCCTATTTAATACAAAGATTAAATAGGTTTTATTTTATCTAGGTTTCAAGTTCCTTATAGAGGCAAACCCCAATAGTTAATTACATCCCAAATGACGGGAGTCACTTGAGAAAACTTTCGATAATGATCAAAGATTCTAAGAATTCAATGTTCAGGTTTCATGGTAGGATGAGGAAAACCAAGTCAGAATGACTCAATGCGGAACACTTATTTTCAGGAGCCCAAAGGAAGGAGAAGGTAGGGGATGTCACTGATCCGATGTAAATCTCGATGACTTCTCAGACTATCCTATGGTGTGGCTATATTTTTTTTGGAGACGATGTTAATTAATTGTTTGATCTTGCAAGTTTTATCATTTGGGACTTACATTTACATAATACCCGATTATGCAAATAGCCCGTAGAGATATGAGGGATTACGTCGTACCGTATGACAACCTCGGAACCTAAGTCGAGTTAGGACTCATGTCGCACAACATGATTGAATAGGAGCCTTATAGGATTTACGTCGCGCTAGGCGAGCTACCTCAAAGTCCAATGGTTTGTTATTATGCTAGGAAGAGATAATGCTGAAGAAGATCCTCTTGTTGCTCACTCCAAATTCCTCGCTGTGCTGTCCACAAAGTTGGCTCCAAGCTCTTGTCATCGCGACGGCTCCAGAGTTTAAGTGTTTGAGATTGGTGGCTTATGTTTCCCAGTTTTGGTGTCAATGTTTGATTTTTTTTTGTTTCGATTTTGGTTTCAGTTCTGATTTTGCATGTAGAGTAGTAAAATTGCAGTTAAATAAAAAGTACTTGAAAGGTAAAATGCAGTAAAGTAAAATACTGTAGATAAATTGTAAAAAGCGTATCTGGGCATCTGCTACTGTTGCATTATTAGTGTTGCGAGCGTAGTATGATTTGCAGTAGATTTAAATAAACTTGCAAGAAAATAAATAAGGCAAGAAAACCCAGCATGAAAGTCATAACAAATGAGTAGTAAAAATCACAAGCAAAAGAAACAGATCATGACTGGGTATAAGATATTATTAAAAGTGGGGGCTCAGAGCTAGGCTGTGTGCTTCCCGACCTTGAGTAAGAGTTGCCAACTCGACAATCTACAGGAGGTAGTTCTTAACCTCAATCCAAATGAGTAACCATGGACTTTTATAAATTTTCATAAAAAAATTATTTGATTTTCATGCAAAAAACTGTTGTTTAAGTTTTTTTTATGCAGAGTTCCTTTTAACATGCAAAAGAGATTTTGTTTTATTTCGTAAATATTTTTGTAAAGTCGTGTAGTCCACTAGTTAGTCACTCTAATCGTGCTAAAACTACTGACGACCTAAGAGTGTCGGGAGCAACGATCCCACCAAGAGTCGGCAAATAGCATCATGAAGATCCTTGAGGTAGGAGATACTATTCTAATAATTTCACTTCGTATTCCTCGTTGAAGCACACATAAGCAATGTCGTCCTCGTTTAAGCACAGATAAGCAATGCCGTCATTGCCCTCGCCACTTAGACCCTAGAATTATCCTAGTCCGATGATCCATATGTGGCATTAACAAATTTCCCCAATTGCCAGGAGGATTTGAGTGTAATATCCAAGCTCAAATCTCGGTGCATTGGGTTTTATTGTAGGTTAAGTCATTGAGGGAATTTCACTGTTGATTTAATTAAGGAAGCATGGGTCACGTCTCGGTGCATCATGTCTAATGTCTTAGTCAGTTTGTGAATTAGGGTCAAGTGTCTAGTTTCATTGTGCATTCAAGGATTATGTTAATAGACTCTTACCTAACGTATGCTCCTAAAACTTTAAGAGGTTACACTGTAGAGATTAGGTAGATGGACTCTCACCTAGAGTGTG
>NW_018253116.1:0-1158 GCF_001263595.1 Phalaenopsis equestris
GCACTCATGCTTGGACAACAAAAACCCCAGATTTGACAATCTTATAGTGATGCTCTATTGCAACAAGGAAGAGTGGAAGGGTCGGAGGTAGGTTGTTGGGAAAATCGGTTGAGCAAATTATAAATACATATATATATGTATGTATGAATAAAAAACGTGCGAGGATTGGGTGGTATGTAAGAAAAAAATATAAAGATAAGAATCGGAAGAAAAAAATATAAAGATAAAAATCAGGCGTATGTATGTATAATTTTATATAAATTGAGGTATATGAATTGAGTGATAAGTATGTAAATCTCCCCTGTTCGTTTGGTCGGCGAAATGAAGCCCAGTTGTCCGAATGTAGTCTGGTCGGCGACATTTAATACAGTCGGCGGGATGAAGTGCAGTCCTTGGGATGAAGTGCAGTCGACAAATTTTGCTGTTAGAGAAAAATAGTGGATTGGAGAGAGTGAAGAAATGAGAGAGAGAGAGAGAGAGAGAGAGAGAGAGGAAGTGAAAGCCTCGGTTGGAGGTGGAAGTGGAGAGAAAACTCGTAGCTTGAGAAGCGATGGAGAATGAAAGTACAGTCTGCCTGGGAAGAAGAGGCATGGGGAGTTTGAGGAGGCTTGTAAAGTTTGTGGGGAGAAGAGTTTCATGGCTGCTATGATGTGAAGTAAGATGGATGCCTGAGAGGTGTTGGGAGTATGGGTTGCCTTAGTTTCCACTAGATCTATGGGGAAATACAGAAAAAGAGAAGACGATTCTAAGAGATCGCCGGTGATGAGTAGTAAAGGAAGTGAATCCGCTTTTGTGAAAGTTCCCGTTGTGTGTTCTTGACTATCAGTATCTTTGAGGACTTTCCTCTCGATGTTAGCTCGCTTCCTTGTTCACAACACGATCCACACTCAATACACCTTTTAGGAAGTTGGATCTGAATCTTAGCGGCAAATCATGCTCAAGGAATAATGTATTGGATCGAAGAAAAGAGATTTGAGAAGAAGAATGGGCAAGGAAGAGAGAGAAGAGGAAGACTTCCCCTGACGGGAAAATGGGGTGTTCCCGGGCTCGTGGACCAATTTTATTTCATCAAAGATATGCGTTACAATTGTGATCCCCCTCCCCCAAAAGCGTCCCTTTTACATCATGAAACCCTCATATTTATAGAAGATATGAGAG
>NW_018253117.1:0-1987 GCF_001263595.1 Phalaenopsis equestris
GACCAAATTAGGCATTTCACATAGAATTGGATAGACGTCCATTCTAAATGAACCATGGATCAATTAAACCCTCATTTTGGGTCCTTATGGATTGGTTTTAGCTAAAATAATGTGAGCATATTGTGTATCCTAACTCCAAACCAACACCTAGGGTCAATCCTAAGGCCAAGTAATCCTATAGGAACTCCTCTTGAATCCTCTCACAATGATCTTACCTACTAAATGCTAGAAGTTAAGATCAATATGTGAAACTTCAAGTTGAGTAAAGAGAAAACAAGAGTTTTGATTTTCTAATAGTGGGGTACCTCTTCTAGTTTTCTAAGACTAGTCAATAGGAAAGTCCTATGGCTAGACCTAGGCTACTAAAGAAGTTTTCTAGACCTCAACCAAAAGTGATGTCAACAAATTGTCATGTCATTTTCATCTTAAAAAATTGGGAATTTTTCAGTTGGATCCAAAGGCATTTAAGGTAGCAGTACCTTTTCCCAGTTTTAGTAGGACACTTGGAACTGATTGTAAAGTGAGAAAATTGTGGAGGGGTGTCCAAGCCCATAAGTTGATTCGTGAATGATCAGGCCCAAAACCGACTTCACAATTTTAGATCCAATGTCGATCGACAGTCCCCTTTTGGATGCAGTAATTAAAAATGGTACTTTCTTTAGAAACATTACCGACCTTCATTATCGGTAACAATTTCACAGAAATTAAAAAATGCCAATGTTTCGAAACGGGATTTAGGAGTGTTGCAGAAAAACTAACATACCCGTTTTCTCTTGTTTCCCAATCGTCAGTTTCGTCCGTTAAATATTTTAGTTTCGTCCGTTAAATATTGATAAATCTCATTCATATTGTTTCTCGTTGGGATGAATATGGAATAGTGGCAGACAGAAACATTCTCTATCATATATAATTCGTTGATCCGTGCAGGAGTGAAAGTGATCCATCTTCCTCGCACATAAACAACTCCTTGGTTGATTCCATGTAAATTTACATAGAATTCTTTCACCACAGGAACCACCACGGCGGCAGTAGTGAAGTACAAAACTTCCCATCTTTGCCGCACTATCGTTTCTTCAATATTCATCGTGGGATTATTCAATCCGCGATTCACGAATCCTCGTTCTTTGATCAATCTTTTCTTCGTCAGTAACTTGTTGAAGATTCGCTGCGCTTCTGCACTAATAAACTTTCACTGATTGAAAACTCACATTCTGGGATTATCATGGGAATTGGATGCCATAAGAATGAAATTGGTAGAGTTTCACTTTGTTTTAGGAGGGAAAATATGAACTAAAAATTGAATTTTTGAGTTTAAAAAGACAATTCCAGCCCAAAAACCGCCAACAACTGCCATGTGAACCCACATAACCGTCCATTCGCCGGTCTCGCCGTCGGCGGGGTCGATGGAGCCATTGGTGACCCTCTGTATTAATTTTATCTGGACTTTTGGGAAAAGCCCGCCGTCGGCGCCCAAGGCAAAATTTGCACAGTTTCGCTCTGGTCCGAATGTGTTCCAATTTTTCTTCATGGATCCAATTTTTAAGATGTTTCAAGGGTAAATAAGAGTAGTAGAGCTTAATAATACCACAAACTAATGATAATTTCAAATAAAAACTACTATAATCATGATAAAAATAAAGAAAAACCTGGGTTGCCTCCCATAAAGCGCTTGGTTTAACCCATAAAGTGCATGGTTTAACGTCGTCAGCACGACCTATTCAGATATTATTCAGGTTTGACTAATCATTAAAACCTATTAAAATTTGGTCTTTTACCCTCATAATATGGTTTTAATCTGTGTCCATTTACTTTAAATTTATTTCCTGTCTTCTGATCTTCAATTTTAACCGCTCTGTAAGTATAAACTTGAGTCATAGTAAAGGGTCCTAACCAACGAGACTTCAATTTTCCAAGAAATAACTTCAGCCTAGTGCTGTAAAGCAAAACTTCTTGTCCTAGTTCAAAGTTCTTTTAGTTAATCTTCCGA
>NW_018253117.1:2324-2777 GCF_001263595.1 Phalaenopsis equestris
TTCAGCTAACCCACTGGTTTGAGGATGATAGGCAGTAGAGATTCTATGAATAATATTAAATTTTTCTGTCAATCTCTGAATGTATTTATTTCTGAAATGAGATCCTCCATCAGTGATAATCATTCTAGGCATTCCGTATCTAGTGAAAATATTTTTGATTAAAAATCTTGAAACACTTTTAGCATCATAACGAGGTAAGGCTTGTGCTTCAATCCACTTAGAAACGTAGTCTACTGCAATTAGTATATACAAGTTCCCAAATGAAGGAATAAATGGTCCCATAAAATCTAATCCCCGAACATCAAAGGTCTCAACTTCTAACATGAAATTCAGAGGCATTTCATTTCTTCTAGATATATTGCCTGCTCGTTGACATCGTTCACAAGTTTTTATGTATCTATATACATCTCTAAATATGGTAGGCAAATAAAATCTAGCTTGTAAAATTTTATA
>NW_018253118.1:0-6233 GCF_001263595.1 Phalaenopsis equestris
ACGTCGCCAAACACTGTATTCCAGGGGTACGACACTTTAGGTTGTCCGTGACCTTTTGACAAATGGACAACAGCAAAATGCCATATGTATTTCAACTATATCCAGAATTAGAGGAACTGCTACCATACGAGCTATGAGAGGTTGTACCTCTAAGTACATGCAAATGGAACTCTTGTCCTGGAGCGTGGCTAAGAAGGTCTACTGATCAGGAGCTTGTCACACCAAAGACTGACATTTAGAGGGTTCATTTCCATTTTACTGCACTACATTACAATAAACATGATATCTATCAGACATGCTCAACCTATGATATTTACTTGGCATGGGATATTTTTTTGGATGTACTTTGATGCAGTCAACATAATTGTACTTTTTTAGGCATTAGCCTACACTCAATCTGTAACATCTATTGGAACAAATTAATGAAGTATCTTTCAAATATT
Organism: Phalaenopsis equestris; assembly: GCF_001263595.1. Classification (NCBI taxonomy): domain Eukaryota; kingdom Viridiplantae; phylum Streptophyta; class Magnoliopsida; order Asparagales; family Orchidaceae; genus Phalaenopsis; species Phalaenopsis equestris. The sequence continues at coordinate 444 of NW_018253118.1, forward strand.
TGTCTTGTTATCAATTGCCTTTATGTGCGATGGAAAAAAGCCACAGACCATAAGTTGGTTCAAATCTACAATGAACAAAGAACAAAACAACAAAAAAATTTTAACAATAGTAAAATTTAAATAAAAATAATAACAAATAAACAAACAACAAAATAACTCTCTTTTGAAAATCAACCAACTAAAATTAAATTTTGAAAACTAATTTTTGAAAACTAAACATGATAAGAAAACAACAAGAAAAGAAAATAAATTTGTTGAGTGGATTCTCTCGATTTCGAGGTCTCTTACTCTTTGCTCGCGTAGCACAACCATCTTTGTCTGCACAAACTCTCTTAACATCCCAGCAGAATTTCATGTTCTACAAGAAATCTCACAAAAATTTCACAAATTTTCCTCAACAATGTCAGCCTTTTTCACAGGAAACATATTTATGGGTTCAACACCACAAACTCTTTGTAAATTTTAATTCTCATTTTAGAATCAGTCTCTAACTTCTGATTCACTTCTTTTGAGGTTGGTCCTTAACCTCCAAATCTCGTTTGAGATTGATCCTTAACTTTCAATTCTCATTTTAGAATCAGTCCCTAACTTTTGATTCACTTCTTTTGAGGTCGGTCCTTAACTTCCGACTCTCTTATGAGATTGATCCTTAACTTTCAATTCACATTTTAGAATCAGTCCCTATTTTCTGATTCACTTCTTTCGAGGTCGGTCCTTAACTTTTGACTCTCTTTTAAGATTGATCCTTAACTTTCAATTCTCATTTTGGAATCAGTTCTTAACTTTAGATTCCCTTCTTTCGAGGTAGGTCCTTAACTTCCGACTCTCTTTTGAGATTGATCCTTAACTTTTAATTCTCATTTTATAATCAGTCCCTAACTTCTGATTCACTTCTTTTGAGGTCGGTCCTTAACTTCCTACTCTCTTTTGAGATTGATCCTTAACTTTCAATTCTCATTTTGAAATTAGTCCTTAACTTCTGATTCCTTTCCTTTCAAGGTCGGTCCTCAACTTCCGACTCTCTTTTGAGATTGATCATTAACTTTCAATTCTCATTTTGAAATTAGTCCTTAACTTCTGATTCCTTTCCTTTCAAGGTCGGTCCTCAACTTCCGACTCTCTTTTGAGATTGATCATTAACTTTCAATTCTCATTTTGAAATTAGTCCTTAACTTCTGATTCCTTTCCTTTCAAGGTCGGTCCTCAACTTCCGACTCTCTTTTGAGATTGATCATTAACTTTCAATTCTCATTTTGAAATTAGTCCTTAACTTCTGATTCCTTTCCTTTCAAGGTCGGTCCTCAACTTCCGACTCTCTTTTGAGATTGATCATTAACTTTCAATTCTCATTTTGAAATTAGTCCTTAACTTCTGATTCCTTTCCTTTCAAGGTCGGTCCTCAACTTCCGACTCTCTTTTGAGATTGATCATTAACTTTCAATTCTCATTTTGAAATTAGTCCTTAACTTCTGATTCCTTTCCTTTCAAGGTCGGTCCTCAACTTCCGACTCTCTTTTGAGATTGATCATTAACTTTCAATTCTCATTTTGAAATTAGTCCTTAACTTCTGATTCCTTTCCTTTCAAGGTCGGTCCTCAACTTCCGACTCTCTTTTGAGATTGATCATTAACTTTCAATTCTCATTTTGAAATTAGTCCTTAACTTCTGATTCCTTTCCTTTCAAGGTCGGTCCTCAACTTCCGACTCTCTTTTGAGATTGATCATTAACTTTCAATTCTCATTTTGAAATTAGTCCTTAACTTCTGATTCCTTTCCTTTCAAGGTCGGTCCTCAACTTCCGACTCTCTTTTGAGATTGATCATTAACTTTCAATTCTCATTTTGAAATTAGTCCTTAACTTCTGATTCCTTTCCTTTCAAGGTCGGTCCTCAACTTCCGACTCTCTTTTGAGATTGATCATTAACTTTCAATTCTCATTTTGAAATTAGTCCTTAACTTCTGATTCCTTTCCTTTCAAGGTCGGTCCTCAACTTCCGACTCTCTTTTGAGATTGATCATTAACTTTCAATTCTCATTTTGAAATTAGTCCTTAACTTCTGATTCCTTTCCTTTCAAGGTCGGTCCTCAACTTCCGACTCTCTTTTGAGATTGATCATTAACTTTCAATTCTCATTTTGAAATTAGTCCTTAACTTCTGATTCCTTTCCTTTCAAGGTCGGTCCTCAACTTCCGACTCTCTTTTGAGATTGATCATTAACTTTCAATTCTCATTTTGAAATTAGTCCTTAACTTCTGATTCCTTTCCTTTCAAGGTCGGTCCTCAACTTCCGACTCTCTTTTGAGATTGATCATTAACTTTCAATTCTCATTTTGAAATTAGTCCTTAACTTCTGATTCCTTTCCTTTCAAGGTCGGTCCTCAACTTCCGACTCTCTTTTGAGATTGATCATTAACTTTCAATTCTCATTTTGAAATTAGTCCTTAACTTCTGATTCCTTTCCTTTCAAGGTCGGTCCTCAACTTCCGACTCTCTTTTGAGATTGATCATTAACTTTCAATTCTCATTTTGAAATTAGTCCTTAACTTCTGATTCCTTTCCTTTCAAGGTCGGTCCTCAACTTCCGACTCTCTTTTGAGATTGATCATTAACTTTCAATTCTCATTTTGAAATTAGTCCTTAACTTCTGATTCCTTTCCTTTCAAGGTCGGTCCTCAACTTCCGACTCTCTTTTGAGATTGATCATTAACTTTCAATTCTCATTTTGAAATTAGTCCTTAACTTCTGATTCCTTTCCTTTCAAGGTCGGTCCTCAACTTCCGACTCTCTTTTGAGATTGATCATTAACTTTCAATTCTCATTTTGAAATTAGTCCTTAACTTCTGATTCCTTTCCTTTCAAGGTCGGTCCTCAACTTCCGACTCTCTTTTGAGATTGATCATTAACTTTCAATTCTCATTTTGAAATTAGTCCTTAACTTCTGATTCCTTTCCTTTCAAGGTCGGTCCTCAACTTCCGACTCTCTTTTGAGATTGATCATTAACTTTCAATTCTCATTTTGAAATTAGTCCTTAACTTCTGATTCCTTTCCTTTCAAGGTCGGTCCTCAACTTCCGACTCTCTTTTGAGATTGATCATTAACTTTCAATTCTCATTTTGAAATTAGTCCTTAACTTCTGATTCCTTTCCTTTCAAGGTCGGTCCTCAACTTCCGACTCTCTTTTGAGATTGATCATTAACTTTCAATTCTCATTTTGAAATTAGTCCTTAACTTCTGATTCCTTTCCTTTCAAGGTCGGTCCTCAACTTCCGACTCTCTTTTGAGATTGATCATTAACTTTCAATTCTCATTTTGAAATTAGTCCTTAACTTCTGATTCCTTTCCTTTCAAGGTCGGTCCTCAACTTCCGACTCTCTTTTGAGATTGATCATTAACTTTCAATTCTCATTTTGAAATTAGTCCTTAACTTCTGATTCCTTTCCTTTCAAGGTCGGTCCTCAACTTCCGACTCTCTTTTGAGATTGATCATTAACTTTCAATTCTCATTTTGAAATTAGTCCTTAACTTCTGATTCCTTTCCTTTCAAGGTCGGTCCTCAACTTCCGACTCTCTTTTGAGATTGATCATTAACTTTCAATTCTCATTTTGAAATTAGTCCTTAACTTCTGATTCCTTTCCTTTCAAGGTCGGTCCTCAACTTCCGACTCTCTTTTGAGATTGATCATTAACTTTCAATTCTCATTTTGAAATTAGTCCTTAACTTCTGATTCCTTTCCTTTCAAGGTCGGTCCTCAACTTCCGACTCTCTTTTGAGATTGATCATTAACTTTCAATTCTCATTTTGAAATTAGTCCTTAACTTCTGATTCCTTTCCTTTCAAGGTCGGTCCTCAACTTCCGACTCTCTTTTGAGATTGATCATTAACTTTCAATTCTCATTTTGAAATTAGTCCTTAACTTCTGATTCCTTTCCTTTCAAGGTCGGTCCTCAACTTCCGACTCTCTTTTGAGATTGATCATTAACTTTCAATTCTCATTTTGAAATTAGTCCTTAACTTCTGATTCCTTTCCTTTCAAGGTCATCACACGTATACAAGCATTAGAAACAAACCAGACTTAATTTGGTTGAGAAATGAGTGAGATCTTGAGCTTTAAAAATGGAGGGTTCTTGGGCTAAGGCATCATGGATGATGACCACGCGTCGTTGGATCACGCGTGCATTATATGGATGGCTCTGATTGTGTCGGATGGAGAGACAGAATGAAACGGTGGGATGCGTGGCAGTTGGCATGGATGACAGTGTTGAATGGAAGCGCGTCGCGTGTAGTGCTCAGAGATGCTTAGGATGAGGTGGCGCCGTAGGATAAATAGAAAAATAGGAATTTTCTAATTTAAATAAATAGCCCTAACTTTAAAAATTCATATCTTGGTGTAGAAAAATCACAAAAAATTAAAGAAAAATACCCTAGTGCTCAATGAAGAGAGGAGAACAATGTGGAAATGATTTGAAGTTCATTTGATGCATATTTTTAATTAATTAAATAATTTTTTTATTCTTTTTATTCTCCATGCAGGTTGACCTTTCACCATGGCTTGAACTTTTAGCATGTTGTTGTCTCTGACGTAGGGAACATTCTCTGATTTTTCCAAAGTCAGAGAAGATCTCTAGACAGAGATCCATATTTTTTAATTTTATGTCTACTATTTGCATGAATTAATCATAATAATTAGCATGTTACTTAAAAAATTCTAAGAAAATTTTGAAAGATTTACCATGATGAGAGAACCCTTTGAAAAATATTTCATAGATTAAGTCATTAAAAATTTACTTAATTTTCACAAACACTAAACACAGAGAAATTTAATTTTGGGAAACAAACATCTAAATGACTTAATTTTTAATCTCCACTGTGATTTAAAGTTTAGAGAACTCCCTAAAAAAATCCAAAACAATTAGAGCTCATTCTCAAATTGATTTTCTAAATTAAACATCATTTTTAACACTAAAATGATTTTTAATAATTAAAATATAACTAAAAAAACTAAAAAAATTAGTTTTTGGAGTTCTCTGTGATCAGAGGAATTTTCTAAGAATAAAATTATAAATAAAATAAGAACATCATTTTTAAGCTTCTCTTCAATATTTAAATAATTGAAAAATGAGAAAAATTACAAAAATAATAAAATTCATGGAAATGTTCTAAATTTTTTTCTAAGCACTTAAGAACAATTAGAATATTTTTCCTCATTTTCTAAGTGAAAATATTGAATTTTGAAGCTTAAAATAATTTTTAAAGGCTAAAAATGGATTTTCGTTAAAGGCTAAAAATGGATTTTTGTTAAAATAATTCTAACAATTCAAAAAAAAAAATAGAAAAAATGTGAAGTTTATTTCTCTAGGTAAATATAAAACTTAGTTTTCCACATTTAAAAAAAATTATAATTAATAAATGCTCTAGAACTTAAAATAATTCCAATAATTCGAATAAAATTTAAAAAATCATGAAATTTGGTCTAAGTGTTTCTCTGGTCTAAGTCTACATCCAGTAAAAATTTTATGGGATTAGGCTTTACCTTGGTTAAATTAGGAAATTTTCTTTGAAAAATCCTATTTCTTGCATTTAAATAATTAAATAAATTAAATTAAATTTTGAAAAACCACATTTTCTCCTTTGATGTCTTAATTGACCCATGAGTGAGGTGGGATAAAAATTCTAAAGTCATTTGAATTAAATTTGATAAATTATGAAGTGATAGGAAATTAAGAAGTGATAGAACCTCAGGAGACAAAAGTGTATGTCGACACTATTTTTGGTGTGGGGTTTGCCCAT
>NW_018253119.1:0-719 GCF_001263595.1 Phalaenopsis equestris
TATCATATTACAAACATAAAATAAATCTCTCAGCTTTATTCTTCATCCTCAAAATCGCCACTATCTCAAAATTTTGCAGGCTCATAATCAGGGTATCTAGGATATGGAGGAAATTGCACTCCTTGGTTAACCCTAGTGAGGTTCCCCATAGATGAGTGAAATTTCTCTTCGTAATCACGTTTTCTCCTATTATACCTATTAGTATGGTCTGCAAATGCTCTAAATTTTGTACCCTATCAGCGGTAAAATTAATATTAACCATCATCCTCTGCAATAATTGATCTCGGGTCTCAATAGACCCACCATGAGTTGTAGAAGCACGTGAGGTAAATGGTCTAGATGTAGAAGCAGCAGAGGTAGAAGTAGCAGACGTCTTCATTCCATAGCTCTGAGAAAATCCTCCTCTCCAGCCAAAAATTTAATGCTCAAAATAAGTTTTCACATTCACCTTAGTGATGGGCTTTAGAGGTAATAACACTTCGTCCCAGCTATCATACTTAACTTCAGCCTGCTCACACAAAGAAAATATCAAGGAAGCAAATCCCAAACTTGCAGTTGTAACAGCTGTAGCAGAACTAATTATAGTATGACAGATCAAAGCTAAAATGTTGATGAGCTTTCCCTCTTGAATACAATAGTTCAATGTCGCTCTTTCTCTGGTCACTTCACTAAAATGATTGGTTGGAAGCAAATGAGCAGAAATGAAATAGTGTCAGGCC
>NW_018253120.1:0-2199 GCF_001263595.1 Phalaenopsis equestris
GATGCAATTTAGAGTCAAATTGAGCAAAGAAGAAAATTCTAACCTCACACATTTCGATATGTCTTTCTATGCTTAATATCATTTACACTTCTCACATGCTTTTGAATGAAATTACATTTTAAAGAAAGGTTGTTTTCATGCTTATCTTAAATGCAAAAAGGAGTTGAAACAATGCAAAATGGAGCTGAAACGGAACGAAAGGAGCCAAAATCATGGAGTTGTCTGTAGGGTGGCGCCTAGGAGCCAGTCATGATGGGAAAACGATGCCTAGGTTCCAAAAACTGGTGCCAAGGCGCCAAAGACGGTTATTGGATGATTTTTTGGCGATTTCGGGCTATTTTGAGATGTTTTGGAAGACTCCTGGTTGTTATGCACACCCAAAAAGGGTTGTACAATGAATCTATACATTTGGAATGTGAAGAGGTGTCTCTTTAAGTGAAGAGATGTGTCTCTTAGAAAAAAGAGGTGCTTGGCATCTCTTCTAAAAGGGGGGCTAGTCTCTTTTTATGAGAGCGGGAAAAAGAAGGAATTTTTTGTCTCTTTAAAATAGGAGGGGCAGGCGTCTCTCATGGTGTGTGTGTGGGTGTGTACGTTGGAAAAACGAGGAGGAATGTTTAGAGATCTTAGATCAGGAGTAGAAATGCAGATTTCTACTTTTTCTGGAGAGCTGGAGAGGGGATTTTGAGTGAATCTGTAAGAAATTGTACGAGTATTGCATTGATTAGCGGAAGACTTTGTGAGAGAGATGTTCATCTTTGATTCAAAGGAAAAAAGTTAAGCATTGTGTTCTTTATTACCTTATAATTTTGTAAAACTTATCTAATGGATTTTCTTCATTCTTTATGAGTATTTTTTCTTACTTTTTTTTCTTGTTAGGAAATAGTGGCATGGAAGATTATGATGTTGTTTTCATTTTACTTTTTTTTGCAATGAATAGGATTCATGTGTAGGATTTTGGGATGCATGAACGTATGTGCTTTAACTATAAATGTGATGGTTTTTACTTGAACTTCATTTGCATTACAATTTAGGCTTATTTTAATGTTAAAATTTGTTAAGAAACATAAGATTCGAAAGGGCTATGACTTTTACAACAAAGTAAGGATCACATTCAATTTCATGGATAAGAATGTAGTCCACTGGGTTGAGTGCAAATAAATAGAAAAATATACTTTGATATGTGTAGAATTGGAGATTTTAGGGTGACAGTAAAATCCCCAATTTGGTCTACTTGCTTAGAAACTTAAGCAATATGCTAGCCCTCAGAGGAGGGAGAAGTGGGAGTCAGTATCCTCTCATCCTAAATACAGATTTAGGGACCAAACTCTAGATTAGCAAATATTCTTTATGCACTTGACAGATGGTAAGGAATAGGATTGCTTCTATTTGACACATATAATATTTAATGTATCTCATTCATTTGCATTATACAATTAACTACATAAGAGTAGTAGTTTTTAACATCTCAAAATTTTCCAAATCAATTCATCTAGAAAGGGTTATCTTTAAAATTAATACTTTCATTTAGGAGTAGTTGTTGGTTGTTGTAAACATAAGATTTAAATTTAGGAATACTTGTTAGAAACCCACTTACCACTTAAATCGACTTTCCAAACTAAGAACTGATAATAATAGACTAGAATTAGCCTAAGGGATTTCTTACATTACTTCTCTGTGGGATCGATACTGGGGGTTTTAAAGAAAACCCTATATTACTTCAAGCAATACGTGCACTTGAGTGAAACCTTTAGTGTGTGAACTATTTTATATATTATAACATTTCAAATTTTTGCACACTAACTACTTAATATAATTTGGGTAAGGTTTTGGCCATATTTTTGGAAGTTAAATTACTGCGTAATTTCAGGACGAGTCAAATTTTTAGCGCAGTCTCGGGGAATTAAATTAACATAAAACACACAAAAAAATAACATACACCAGGGGTGCATCAACCATCTTGTAAAATTTTCTTTAAGAATAAGCGACACTTTTCAATCATACAATAGACCTGAAGCATTCCTACACTTCAATCAACCAACTTGAATTCTTCTAATAACATCCCATATATATCACAATCACTTTGAACAATAGACGAAAGATATCTATAGCGTTCAAACCTTTTAATATTTTGATCATCCATAGTAACAACTCTGTCACTGAGGCACTTGCTACTAAATATTTTTTCCAAATATTTACTTT
>NW_018253121.1:0-2367 GCF_001263595.1 Phalaenopsis equestris
AGCTCCTCCTTAGCTCAATTTAAAGTGAATTCAGACCAAGATATATCCTAGCTGAAATGGTGGTTTAGTTTTGCCTACGAGTGGGTTAGACTACACGAGAAAGGTCAATTCCTATTGGGTTCTTCTTTGTAGAGCTTAAGGAAGGTTTTGGAAGAGATAAATCAAAGTTTAGGGATGGTTTTTATGTAACTCAAAACATTTATGGGATTTTAGGTCCAAAAATAGAGCTTCCTATATACATTCAGAGGTCGAAACTATAGGGGTTTAGTTGCTCGACAGATAGGGAATATTTTCTCTCTTGGGTACGACAAAGTTTCAACATTGTATATTGGTTTTCTTTTTAAGGGTAGCTCTCACATTTGCCCATTAAAAATCCCATTAGAGGCTTTACTTGAGCTCAAGCTTAATTGGAGAAAATGAGAGGTGGCTCCAGGAGTCTAGAGAGGATAGGGGAGGTGAATTTTAGCTGTGGATAATCCCTTGTCCCTTTTCCATGGCTTCTTCATCATAAGCTTAAGCATGGAGGAGGAAGAGGCTAAGGCAAGGCTCTCTTCCTATTGGAAAAAAGCTGAGGTTGATGAACAACTTGATACTGAGCTAGTTCAGTTAATCCACCCACGTCAAAAGAGTGTGATGTGGAATTTTGGTAAGGTGTCATGTGCTTCCCCTTCCAAGATGATTTTTGACTTTTTGGGAAAAAAAAGCTTAACTAATACACCTAAAATATAGAGTATTTTTAGACACATTTTTATATCTATTTTTGAGATATTAGGCTTTAATGAAAGGTATTTTTGTGTTTTTCTTTCAGATACAAGTTAGAAGGTGAAAAATGCTAAAAGGAGTGAAAAAAGGATAAATTGTGAAGCAAAAATTTGAAAATGGTGCAAAAGGGTTTTGGCGCCTGAGCACCAGATCCAGTGCTTAGGTGCCGGTGAAACAGAGAAGGCTGCTCCTAAGTGCCAGAGGCCCCACGCTTAAGCGTCACAAGCAATTATGTGATTATATACTTCATTTTACCAAATTTTGAAGGGACATTTGAGGCACCTATTGGCTAAAGAGGATGATTATAACCACTAGAAAGAAAAATATGGTTAGAAAACTTGTGAAAGGAGGCATCCTTTGGAGAATTCATCAATTTAGACACATTTTGAAGAGTTACCAATGCACCCTAGAAAATTATAAAAGAAGGAAGTTGAAACTTTTAGAAGGGTCTTGAAAATGTTAGAAAAAAAGGAGTTCTGTGAAGTTCTAGAGATAGTTTTGGAGAGATTTTCAGGCACCACAAATTTACTTTATCCTTTTTGTCTTTAGTTTTATTATGAAAGTTAAGAGTATTGTAAAAGAGAAGAGATTCAAAGGAAGGTAAAGAGTTTGGTGAGGATTTGAGATAAGCATTTATCTTTATTTTAGAACTACTTTTGGTTTTAATTAAGACTTCTTGTTGGTTTGACAAAGATTTATACTTTTAAACTAAAGTGTGGGTTTGTTTTCTCCATGGATTATGAGTAGTTTTCTTTATCTTTCTCCATAAAATGATAAGTAAATAAAGTGTTGGATGGAAATTGTGGAGAGTATTAATCTTTAATGTTGGAAGAAGTTGTAATGATTTAAATCCATGTACTTCATTTACTTCTTGATCTGGATCATCTTGATGTTAAAATTTGTTGTGAGAACATGTAAGAACCGGGATGGTGGTATCTCTGTTAACAATTGGAAAGAATCACATGAGGTTGTATGAATGAGAATGTAATTCATATGATTTAGTACAAATAAATAGAGAAATAATCTTTGAAGGGTGTAGAGTAAAAGAACTTTAAAGTGACAAGTTAAAGCTCCCAACTTGGTTTGTTTTTTAAGATTCTGATACGAGATGTTAGCCCCCAGTTGGAGGGATGAGGGAACTCTAGAGTGAGAGCTAGTATCTTCCCTGCCTAGCCGGTCTTCAGAACTATTCAAAAATTAAATTATCCAATGTTCTTTATAGCATCTCTAGTAAGGGTATAAAGAATAATATTGCTCATATTTGACACAACAAAATTTGCATATTTCCACAACAAAATTCCTATATTTATTACTGATTCATGATAAGAAGAAACATATTTTTCTTATTAAGTGGTTTTCATCTATAAAACTCTAGTTGTTTTTTTAAGTTGTTACTCTTTTATCAAAATATCAAAAATACCAAAAATATTTGAATCTTTATTACTAAAAAATATATTCAGTTTAAGTAATTATCTTTTTAAAAATAGAAAGTTTTCTAAAAGTGCATATTGTATAAATTCCCTGTGGAGGTTCAATATTCAGGTCTTAATCAAAAAGTCCTATATTACTTGATAATGATACGTATACTTGCGTAGTATCCCAACA
>NW_018253121.1:4551-14922 GCF_001263595.1 Phalaenopsis equestris
ATTATCAATATTTAAAAGATTGGGATTAGGAGAAATAACTCGTACTACTGTAACTCTGCAGTTAGCAGATCGTTCGATAACATACTCTAAAGGAGTTATAGAAGGTGTCCTAGTGAAACTGGATCAATTTATCTTTCATATTAATTTCATTGTGCTAGATATGAAGGAAGATAAGGAGATACCTATTATTTTGGGGAGACCTTCTCTAGCTACAGGAAGAGCAATGATAGATGTGCAAAAAAGGGAATTAACAATGCACGTCAATGATCAAACTGTTACTTTTAACATTTCAAGATAATTGAAATATCCTACAAGAGGTAAAGATGATGAATGTATAGAATGGATGTTATAAGTTATATTAGTGCAATTTCAAAACTATTTATGAAGAACAATCTGAAGAAAAAGAAGAGGAATTAGATCAATGTGAAGATCTTTTAAAGGAAGATTCAAACTATGTTTGAGAAAGATTTGAAATTTGGGACACGATAGAAAAAGATAAATCATTTTGTCCATCTCTTAAAAAACCTCCAGAACTTAACTTGAAATTACTTCTTGATCATTTAAAATATGCCTTTTTAGGGGATTGCTCTACTTTACCAGTTATAATGTCCTTAAAATTAATGATGGAAGAAGAAGAAAGATTGATGAAAATTTTGAAAAACTTTAAGAAAGCCTTTGGATGGACAATTGTTGATATTGAAGGAATCAGTCCTTCAATTTGTATACATAGAATTCATATAGAAGAGAAATGTAAACCCAAAGTTGATCCTTATAAGAGATTGAATCCTATAATGAAAGAAGTTGTTAAGAAAGAAATTTTAAAGTAGTTAGATGCTGGAATTATCAACCCTTTTTCAGATAGTGCATGGGTTTGTCCAATTCATTGTGTTCCTAAGAAAGGAGGAGTAATTGTAACTGTAAATGAATATAATGAGATAATACCTACTAGACAAGTTATAGGGTGCCACGGGGTGACAAATATGCATTGATTATAAAAAGTTAAATCTTGCCACTACAAAAGATCATTTTCCATTACACTTTCTAGATCAAATGTTGGATAGACTAGCTGGGCATAAATACTTTTATTTTCTGGATGGATTTACTTGTTATCACCAAATACAAATATCTCTTAAGGATCCAGAGAAAACAACTTTTACCAGTCCTTATGGTACTTTTGCTTCCAGAAGGATGCCCTTTGGTTTATGTAATGCCCCTGCTACATTTCAAAGATGTATGATGTCTAGTTTTTGTGTTTTAATTGAAAAAGGGATTGAAGTATTCATGGATGATTTTTTAGTGTCTGGAACTTTCTTAATCAGGAAAAATGTCAATTTATGGTAGCAGGAGGAATTGTTCTTGTTGATAAAATGTAACATCAAATATCAGAAAATGGTATAAAAGTAAATCCTGCTAAAATTTAAGTGATCGCTAATTTATATTATCAAACAAATGTAAGGGAAATAAGGAGTTTTTTTAGGACATGCTAGATTCTACAGACGATATATTAAAGCCTTTTAAAAAATTGCTAAGCCTTGATGCCATTTATTAGAGAAAAATGCAATTTTTAATTTTGATGAAGAGTGCCTAAAAGCTTTTAAATTATTAAAAGAAAAATTAATCACTGCACTAATTATAGTTTCACCAGATTGAGAAAAACCTTTGGAATTGTTGTGTGATGCAAGAGATTATGCTATTGAAGTTGTTTTAAGACAAATATATGATAAAAATTTTAAAGTAAGTTACTATGCAAGTAAAACTCTTAATGAAACACAAATTAATTACACAACAATTGAAAAAGAGTTATTAGAAATATTATACGCCTTTGATAAACTTAGATCATATTTAATTGGAACCAATTGCGTAGTGCATACAAATCATTCTGCTATTACATATTTAATGAACTAGACTTATAAGATGGATTCTTCTTTTTTAAGTGTTTTACTTTGATATAGAAGATAGGAAGAGGACTGAAAATCAAATTGCAAATCATTTGTCTAGGCTTGAGTTAGAAAAACCACTCATTTTGAAAAAGAAATTAATGAACATTTTCTAGATGAAAAACTGTTCAATAGTAATTAGTGGTGTGTTCCAAGGTATGTCAATATTGTGAACTTTCTTGTTAATGATATTATAGCCTATGGAAAGACCTACCAACATAAGAGGAAATTTATTTCTGAAGCTAAGACTTATTTTTGGGATGTCCAATTTTTATATAAACAAGGAAAGGATCTTATTATTCGAAGATGTGTACCTTTAGAGGAAACTTATGAAATAATCCAAAAATATCATAATTTTCATTTTCAAGGACATTTTGGTGTTGGTAAAACAACATACAAAAATTTATAAGGATTCTATTGGCCAACTTTTTTTAGAGATATTAATTCTTATATTAAAACTTGTGATAGATGTCAACGAGTAGGCAATATTTCTAAAAGAAATGAGATGCCCCTCAATTATATGATAAAAGTTGAAATATTTGATGTCTGGGGATTAGATTTTATGGGACCATTTCTACCATCTTTCGGAAATTTATATATACTGTTAGCAGTGGACTATGTATCCAAATGGATATAAGCTGTTGCTTTACCTCAATGTGATGCTCAAAGTGTTGCAAGCTTTTTGCAAATAAACATATTTTTTAGATTTAGGATGTCGAGAGTTATCATAACTGATGTGGGAAGTCATTTCAAAAATGCTATAATGGAGAAATTATTAAAGAAATATCATATAAACCATAGAATTGCTACTGGTTATCATCCTCAAACAAGTGGTTTGGCTGAATTATCCAATCAGAAATATAAAAGAATTATGAAAAAATATGTGAATCCAACAAAAATGGATTGTCCAGTCAAACTTAACTATGTTTTGTGGACTTATAGGACTACATACAGAACTTCTATAGGAATGTCCCCATATAGGCTAATATTTAGGAAAGCTTGTCATGTACCAGTTGAACTTGAACATAAAGCATATTGGGCGATTAAAGAGTTCAATTATAATTTAAAAGATGCTGGTGAGAAAAGATTATTGCACTTAAATGAGCTTGAAGAAATAAAGAATGAATCTTACGAGAGTGCTAAAATTTACAAAGAAAAGATGAAGACATGACATGATCTAAGGATTCTTATTAAAAAATTTCAGCCAGGGCAACAAGTTTTGCTACATATTGCAAGGTTAAGATTATTTCCAGGAAAACATAAGTCCATGTGGATGGGCCCATTTGTTATGATAAAAGTTTATCCTTGTAGAGCTGTGGATATTAAAGATATTAAAACTGAGAAAGTATTTAAAGTGAATGGTCATACACTGAAACAAACCTTATTTAGTAAGGGATCACCATAAATTTAATGATGGAATAACGTTGGGTCAACCAGCATAAGCACTGGTTACGTCGGGCTGACGAAGTTAAAACAAGTGCTTTGTGGGAGGCAACTCATAGTTATCGCTGTGTTTTTACTTTGAATGTTGTTTGTGTGTGATTAAGAAAATTAGTGGTAGTATTTTTGAATTTATTATGTGTGAGTATGAAATTTAAGACTTTATTTATTGATCAAGACATGCTAAAATGAGAATTTGGACGTTAAGCTAACAAGCGCAAAATTGAGCACTGGCGCTTAAGCGCCAATATTCGGTGCTTAAGCATGGGAGTTAAAAACCATGTGCGAAGTTTGGATTCTAAAATGTTTAAGTGCCAATTGGTTGACTAAAACATGCCAAGGCTCTAAGATGTGTCTAAAAGTTACTTGAGGGATTTTGGCCTATAAATAGAAGAGTTTTCTGAAGGAATTTCACCCTAGATCATTTTTAGTCCTAAAAGTCTAAGAGAAAGAGAGATATAGAGAAGATGTCCTTTTGGGAGATGGATTTGAAGAAAAAGGAAGAGAACATGAGGAAGAAATTCATTAGTCATAGTGCACAAGAGATGTATAATGGTTTCTTAGCCGTTAATATTAAAGGAATAGCGGAAAAGATCAACAAAATTGAGACTAGCATGACTTTAGTGAAGAGAAAGGTAAATGGAATTAATTCCCATCTAGAGCATATTTGATGGCAATTAAAAATTCAATTTAGTCATACTATTTATATAAAAGAAGCGGATAAGGTGATGTATCTTAAGTAGAAATGGATTGAAGAAGATTGTATCAGAGCTCGTCATCACCATCTGTTTTATCAACTTTATATTCTGAATGCCCTAGGAGAGACTAATGAAAGACAAGAATTTGTTCCAACAAATGAAGAATGGAATTATGTTCGGTGTTAGAATTTGTTTGTTAGGAGTCATTGTTCTTATGTGTTAGTGTTAAATCATGTTTTTAGTGTTTATATCTTTTATGTGTTTAATTGTGTATGTTTGTTAAGTGTTTGTATTTAGAAGATTTTCTCATCTGAGACTATTTGGAGTGAGATTTAATTGTTATATGTACTTCGTACATAAATATAAGTGTTGTTTTGTGTGAAAATGTAGTGTTACTTTTGCCTCAAACTGAATTAGTTATATTGGAGAATTTTCAGAAAGAGGAGAGTACAGGGAGGGGAAAATAGTCATTTAAGTGTTATAAGACCATATAAGGGTGATATACTTAGGCTAATAATGTATTTTACTTAAGTTCAAAAATTTCAGAAATAGTGCGCTGGTGCTTAAGCGCCACATTCTCAACTTAAGCACGATGTAACCTGAGAGGCAAGCACCTAAGCTCCACTTATTCACGCTTAAGCGCTAATTCACGAAAATAGGTTCGTAACGGTTAAAGGTAAAAATAACCCCAAAAATTGCCATTTTTACTCTCACTGCCATCTTCTTCCTCTCGAGTATGCAATTTTGAAGTCTACGGTAAGCCTTTTCTTGAAGATTTCTTGGTGGATTTGAGAGAAATTTGCTAGATGTGGATTTCTTAAGGTAAGAGCTTCACTTCTATCTAGAAATTTTGGATTTTCACATTGTATTTTGAGCACATTGTGGAGGTACCCAAAATTTATTATTCATGGTGAAAAACTTGAGAAAATTTATAGAAATTACATAGAAAGTATATTTTAAGCTTATAGGAGTTAAGTTTAGTAGATTAGGCTTGATATTTAAAATTATTGTGGAATTTTGTGAAATTTGTAGAATAGACCCAAGAATGAAGAGGAGTAAAACCACAAAAACATTTTGAATTAAGTTCTACACAGACTAACCAAATACATTAAACAACACAATTAACACAATTACTACCACAAAAACATAATAACTACTCACTAAACATAAAGACATCACAACAGTGACTAACGAAACAAAACCTTACAATCTGCAAAGTTTTCTAAATTTAATGCTTTATCAAAAACATAGTTAACATTGTCCAAATTCCTCTGCAATAGTTGTGACTGAGAATCAGATCTAGAAGTCTGACCTTGTGATGTAGAAGCACGTAAAGTGGAAGCTCGAGATGTTGAAGCAGCTAAACTACCAGAAAATCAACCTGTTAACTTCACTTTTGGTTGAATTTTAGTTTTTCCTCTATAGTAGCCTAGGGTCTAGCCATAGAACTTTACTGTTGACTATTCCTAGGAACCCTCGCATTTAGAAATTCTAATCTACTCTTTGCTCAACTTGAAGTTCCACATATTGGTCCTAACCTCTAGCGCTTAATAAGTGGGGGGGTCAATATAGGGGAGCTCAAGATGAGTTCCCATAGGACTGCTTGACTTTATGGCTGACCCTGGGTGTTGGTCTGGAGCTGTTTCACTAACTTGCACTCACTTGCACTCAGTGTCACTCACTTTCACCCCCATTCACTCATAACCCAAATTCATACTTGTTGACTTTCATATCTTGATCCTTTGGGAGACGCACGTAGATGGTCTCCTAGACCCTTTAGCCCTAAGTTGGGGTTTAGCTAGTGATCTCTGGTAACTGCTTATATGCAACAACATAACAATAATTCTGATTATATTTTTCACTTATATTTCTTTATTTCGAAACAAAACCAAAAACTTGACCCTGAAGAAAAATAAGAATTTAGCTTTTATTTTTTATTGGGATATAACACAACTATATGTATCATTATCATGTAATATAAGACTTTTTGATTAAGACCTGAATGTTGAACCCACAAGGAAGATATGCAATATGCACTTTTTGGAAGACTTTTTATTTTTAAAATGAAAATTATTTAAACTAAATATGTTTTCGCAGTAAAGAAAGTTTAAATATTTCAGGTAATTTTAATATTTTGACAAAAATAGTACAAACATAAAAAGATAAATTGAGTTTTTGTAGAGGAAAAGCATTAAATATGAAAATATCTTTCTCCTTATCATGAATCAGTAATAAGTATAGAAATTCTGTTGTGGACGTATGCATATTGTGTTTTGCCAAACATGAACAATGATATTCTTTACCCTTACAAGAGATGCTATAAAGAACATTGGCTAATTTAAAGTTTAAATAGTTTTGAAGACCGGCTAGACAGAGAAGATACTAGCCCTCACTCTAGAGTTCCTTCGATTCCCTCCACCTGGGGGCTAACATATTGTATCATAACCTAAAAACTACATTCTCATTCATACAACCTCATGTGATTCTTTCTAATTGTTGACTGAGACAGTACCAACCCGGTTCTTACATGTTCTCACAACAAATTTTAACATCTGAATTGGTCAAATCAAGAAGTAAACGAAGTACATGCATTTAAATCATCATAACTTCTTCCAACATTAAAGATCAATACTCTCCAACACTTCCATCTAATATTTAATTACTTATCATTTTAAGAAGAAAGATAAAGAAGACTACTCAAAATCCATGTAGAAAATCAAACCACACTTTTGTTTAAAAGTATAAATCATTGTCATACCAACAAGTCTCAAATAAAATCAGAAGTACTCTAAAAGAAAAGAAAAATAACTTATCTCAAGTACTTCACCAAACTCTTGAAGTTCCTTTAAATATCTTCTCTTTTACAACACTTTCAATATAAAACTAAAATAAAAAAAATGATAAATATGTGGTGCCTAAAAGTCTCTTCAACTAACTCCCCAATTTTTGAACTTTCAAAACTTTTCCAGTACTTTCAGGACCTCTTTCAAAGTACGATCTTCTTTTTTTTTATAATTCTCCAAAAGGTGTCTTGGTATCTTATCAAAATGTGTCTCGATTTGATGTATTTCCCGAAGAAATGCATCCTTTCACAATAATTTTCATCCATGGTGGTTGAAACCACCTATTAAGCCAATAGGTGCCTGAAAAACCTCATCAAAATTTGTAAAAACCAAATTTACACATCCAATAACTGCCACTGGTGCTTAAGCGCGGGGCCTCTAGCGCTTAGGTCCTCTAGTGCTTAGGTGCAGCCTTCTGTGTTTACCCAGTGCTTAAGCGCCGGGTCTGGTGCTTAGGCGCCAAAACACTTTTGCACAGTTTTCACCTATTTGCTCTAAATTTGAACCTTTTTCACTCCTTTAAGCATTTTTCACCTTTTACCTGTACCTGAAAGAAAAACACAAAAATACCTTTCATTAAAGCGTAATATCTCAAAAATAGGTAAAAAAATTAAAAATGGGTCTAAGAATACTATATATATTTTAGGCGTATCAAAATCCCCCAAACTTAAAATGTTACTTGTCCTCAAGTGACACTTCAATCTTTAAAAACTAATTTTGTATGATATGTATATGAGTTTTTTTAGGAGTTAGTAAATTTAGATTTAGAAATATAGTAGTCCAATTTAGAAAAAAAATTCAGTAATGGAGACCAACTTAAGATTTAAAAATTTCTAATGTTAAGAAAGATGAAAAATATGAGTTCCTATCTAATTCAAAAATATTACAAGTCTTCCAAATTTCAAAATTTGTTCTTTTCTTATCTCCACTTAAAAATTTTTATTAAGAATAATTTTACTTACTATAATATATCTATAAGCTTAAAATCTTCCCAAGTCTTATACTTTAGAAAGATCAAATAAAAAACCAATTTTTTATTAAGTAAAAACCTCAAGCTTCTCCTCCCTTCAATTTTTTTTCTTTTTCTTTTTCTTTTCTCTCTTTTTTTTCTTTTTCTCTTCTTTTTTTTTCTTTTTCTCTTTTTCTTGTCTTTTCTTTTTAGGTAAGGACTTTAATAATTTTGAATTCTACTTATCCTTTCCTAAAGCAAAGTCTTTCCTTTCCTAAAGTAGAATTCAAAGGATATCCATAAGATTTTCTTTTTAGGCAATATTAAAGGATAGGCTTTTAATAATTTTGAATTCTACTTTTCCTTTCCTAAAGCAAAGTCTTGATACAAAACTTTTACTTATAAATATAATAATAGCTTTGAAAATTATTTTTAATAAAAAAATTTAAGTATTAAAAATAAAAGTCTAAATTTCTAAAATTTTCAAAAATACAATGTTTCTTAGTAAATATAGTTACATATATTAATCATTTTCTACACTAAAAAACTTTTAACTTAGAGTGTCTTTTCATTACGGAGTAAAATTAATTTTGATCAAATTTTCTAATATTTTCATTTCAATTCAACATGTAGAGATTCAATAGACTTCTAAACATTGGGTATAAACATAAATGCAAACTAACTCACTAACTTGACTTCACAATCTCAACATAAAAACAAACACACTATGAAGATAAAAGAAAAATACAGGGTAGCAATTTCTTAAGTTTCAAATTTAAGATTTACACTAGCAAGATTTTCAACTTTACAACAGATATAGAATTAAGTTAAGTTCTAAACTAACTAATTCAAAATCACAAAACGCACAACAGTTACTAACCTAGAATTTTAAAACAAACTACTACTAACACAAACATTATAATTCAATTAAAAATAAAGGTCTCACGCATCACAATATCTAAGCAAGTAAACATTCATACATGTCTCTAGCCCAAAACATGAAAACACATCACATCACAATTTTCATGTAAACATAGAAGTATAAACCACATCACATATATATAAATTAACACACAGATGTAAATGTAGATAACCCAGACCACATAGTTCATATCATATTACAATCATAAAATAAGTCTCTCAGTTCTACTCTTAATCCTCTGAATCAATGCTATCATAAAATTTTGCAGTCTCATAATCAGGGTAACTAGGATATGGAGGAAATTTCTCTCCTTGGTTACCCCTAATGATGCTCTCCAAAGACGAGTGAAATTTCTCTTCATAATTACTTTTTCTCCTACTATACCTATCAGTACGCTTTGCAAAACGCTCTAAAATTTGTACCATATCAGCGGTAAAATTAATATTATCCATCATCCTCTGCAATAATTGATCTTAGGTCTTAGTAGACTCACCCCTATATGTAGAAGCATGTGAGGTAGATGGTCTACATGAAGAAGCAGTAGAGGTAGAAGCAGCAGACGTCTCCATTCCATAACTCCTAGAAAATCCTCCTCTCCAACCAAGAGTTGAATGCTAAGAATAAGTCTTCACATTCACCTTAGCGATGGGCTTTAGAGGTAACAGCACTTCCTCCCAGCTATCATATTTAACTCCAGCATACACACACAATGAAAAGATCAAGGAAGCAAATCAAGACCTGCAGTAGTAACTGCAATGGCAGAACTGATGATAGTATGACAAATGAAAGCTCCTATGTAGATGAGCTTTCCTTCCTTGGTACAATAATTTAACGTCGCTCTCTCTCTGGTCAATTCACTGAGATGATTTTTTGGTAGCAGATGAGCGGAAATAATATAGTGTCCCTTTGAAGGTGCACATAAATTTAAAGTTGGGAAGTTGACTCTCCTCTCATTAGTGATCTTTCAAAGTCCTCTCCCAATAGTCAAGTAAGAAATAATCTTGTCTAACTGTGCTTTAATCGAACTATAATTTGCATCAAAACATAAGTTTAAACACAAAAAAATTGATCCTCGATAACGGCTTATATGCAACAATATAACAATAATTCTGATTATATTTTTCACTTATAGTTCCTTATTTCGCAACAATATCAAAAACTTGATCCTGAAGAAAAATAACAATTTAACTTTTAATTTATATTGAGATACCACTAAAGTATGTGTATCGTTATCAAGTAATGTAGTACTTTTAGATTAAGACCTGAATATCAAACACACATGAAAGATATGGAATATGCACTTATTGGAAAATTTTCTATTTTGAAAAAGAAAATTATTTAAACTAAAGATGTTTTCGTAGTAAAGAAAGTTTAAATATTTTTTGTAATTCTAATATTTAATAACAATTTAAAAAGATAAGTTGAGTTTTTGTACAGGAAAAGCATTAAATATGAAAATATCTTTGTCCTTATCATGAATCAGTAATAATTATAGAAATTCTGTTGTGGATGTATGCATTTTGTGTTGTGCCAAATAGGAACAATAATATTCTTTACCCTTACTAGAGATGCTATAAAGAAC
>NW_018253121.1:15317-21344 GCF_001263595.1 Phalaenopsis equestris
TAAAGAAGAAAGATAAAGAAAACTAATCAAAATTTATGGAGAAAATAAAACCAAACCTTAGTTTAAAAGTAGAAATCATTGTCAAACCAACAGCAAGTCTCAAATAAAACCAAAAATAGTCTAAACAAAAGATAAAAAACTTATCTCAAGTCCTCCACCAAACTCTTTAACTTTCTTTGAATCTCTTCTCTTTTACAACACTCTCAATATGAAACTAAAATAAAAAAAATAAATATGTGGTGCCTAAAAATCTCTCCAACTAACTCCCCAATTTTAGAACTTTCAAAACTTTCCCAGTACTTTCAGGACCCCTTTCAAAGTCTCAATCTTCCTTCTTTTATAATTCTCCAAAAGGTGTCTTGTTATCTCTTCAAAGTGTGTCTTGATTCGATGTATTTCCCCAAGAGAAGCATCCTTTCGAAATAATTTTCGTCCATGGTGGTTGTAACCACCTATTTCAGTGGTGGTTGTAACCGCCTATTGAGTTAATAGGTGCTTAAAAAACCTCTTCAAAATTTGAAAAAATCAAATTTACTCATCCAAAAACTGCCACTGGCACTTAACTGCGGAGCCTCTAGTGCTTAGACGTGGCCTTCTCTGTTTACCAGGGCGTGAGGCCCCGGATCACCGGATCTAGCATTTAAGCGCCGGTTCTGGCGCTTAGGCACCAAAACTTTTTTGCGCATTTTTCACATATTTGCTCTAAATTTGATCCTTTTTCACTCCTTTAATCACTTTTCACCTTTTTACCTATACGTGAAAGAAAACCACAAAAATACCTTCCTTTAAAGTGCAATATCTCAAAAATAGGTATAAAAATGTGTCTAAATCACTATATATTTTAGGCGTATAAATCCCCCAAACATAAAATGTTACTTGTCCTCAAGTGACATTCTAATCTTTAAAAAATAAATATGTATTATATGTATATGAGTTTCTTTAAGAGTTATTAAAATTTAGATTTAGAAATATAGTGGTCTAATTTAGAAAAAAATTTCAGTAAATGAGATCAACTTGAAGTTTAGAAATTTCTAATGTTAAGAAAGATGAAAATATAAGTTTCTATGTAATTAAGAAATATTGCAGGTCTTCCAAATTTAGAATTTAGTTCTTTTATTATCTCTACTTAAAAATTTTTATCAAGAATATATTTACTTATCATATTATATCTATAAACTTAAGATTTTCTCAAGTCTTATACTTAAAAAGATCAAATGTAGAACCAATTTATTATTAGGCACTACTCCTCAAATTTCTCCTCCCTTATATGTTTTTCTTTTCTCTTATTTTTTCCTTTTCTCTTATTTTTTTTTATTTTTTTTATTTAGTTTTCTTTTCTTTTTAGGCAAGGATTACTATAACTGGATAGGCCTTTAATAATTTTGAATTCTACTTTTCCTTTCCAAAAGCAAATTCTTGATACAAAACTTTTACTTATAAATATAATGATAGCTTTGAAAATCATTTTTAATAAAAGAAATTTAAGTATTACAAATAAAAGTCTACATTTCTAAAATTTTCAAAAATATAATGTTTCTTACTAAAGATAGTTACTTATATTAATCATTTTCTACACTAAAAACTTTTTAACTTAAAGTTTTTCTTCATTACTCAAAATTTCAAATAAATTCTCTTACTTATTTCTAAAATCAAATTTTACTTCCCTAATATAACTTCATATACATGGTCAATTTTTCCTTTCAAATCAAATTCACTTGTAGTTTATTTGAGAACAAATAAAATTAAAGTTTTGAAAATGTTTTTCATCCACCCCAAACTTAAATTTTTATCAGATTAAACAGTTTAGCATCAAATATATATAAGCAAAATTGAAAAGAAGATCAACATGCTTACAGGAATTTTTATACCTTAATGATACAAGTCTAAAACTAAAAACAGGAGTAAAATTAATTTTGATGAAATTTTCTAATATTTTCATTTCAATTCAACATGTAGAGATTGAATAGACTTCTAAACAGTGGATATAAAGATAAAAGCAAACTAACACAATAACTTGACTTCACAATCTCAACATAAAAACAAACTCACAAATATGATAAAAGAAAAATACAGGGTAGCAGTTTCTTAAATTTTAAATTTAAGATTTACTCTAGCAAGATTTTTAACTTTTCAAAAGACATAGAATTAAGTTAAGTTCTAACCAAACTAAATCACAAAACTCACAACAGTTACTACCCTAGAATTTTAAAACAAACTACTAACTAACACAAACATTACAATACAATAAAAAATAAAAGTCTCACACATCACATTATATAAACAAGCAAACATACATACATGTGTCAAGTCCAAAACATAAAAACACATCAGATCACAATTCTCACTTAAACATAAAAGTACAAACCACATCACATAGTTCAAATCAACACACAGATGCAAATGTAGTAAGCCAAGACCACATAGTTCATGTCATATTATAATGATAAAATAAATCTCTCAGTTCTACTCCTCATCCTCTGAATCACCTCTATCCCAAGCTTTTGCAGACTCATAATCAGGGTATCTAGCATATGGAGGAATTTATTTTCATAATCACATTTTCTCTTATTATACCTATAAGTATGCTCTACAAAATGCTCTAAGTTTTGTACCCTATGAAAGTATGCTCTGCAAAATGTTCTAAATTTTGTACCCTTTCAGCGGTAAAATTAATATTGACCATCATCCTCTGTAATAGTTGATCTTTGGTCTTAGTAGACTCATCTCTAGATGTAGAAGCACGTGAGTTAGATGGTCTAGATGAAGAAGTAGTAGAGGTAGAGGCAGCAGACGTCTCCAGTCCATAACTCCTAGAAAATCCTCCTCTCCTGCTAAAAATTGAATGCTCACGATAAGTCTTCACATTCACCTTAGTGATGGGCTTTAGAGGTAACAACACTTCCTTCCGGCTATCATATTTAACTCCAGCCTGCTCACACAAAGAAAAGATCAAGGAAGCGAATCCCAGACCTGCAGTAGTAACGACAGTGGTAGAACTGATGATAGTCTGACAATACAAAGCTCCTATATTGATGAGTTTTCCTTCCTGAATAAAATACTTTAACGTCGCTCTCTCTATGGTCACTTCACTGAGATGATTTGTTGGTAGCAGACGAGCAGAAATAAAATAGTGTCAAACCTTTGAAGGTGCACATAATTTTGAAGTTGGGAAGTTGACTCTCTTCTCATTAGTGATCTTCCAAAGACCTTTCCCAATAGTCAGGTAAGAAATAATCTCATCTAACTCTGCTTCAGTCGTACTATAATTTGCATAAAAACATAATGTATCAGGTGGCAGATGATAAAATAAGTTGATTACCTCCGGTGAAAAAGGTACCAACTTTCCTCGAACCATGACTCTATTGTCATCAGCCTCAGGAAGGTTTGCATTGAACCCCCAACAATAGAAATAACCGCCACAGCAGAAAAATAGCAGAATCATTTTCACTGTCGGCGAATGATCAAATCCATTACGTCTCCAACTGGATTCCCAAAACACCGCTCCTGAATCATTTTTGTGATTGCAATGCATCACTGTACCGATCCTCAACCTTTGAACTAACAAATTTACGCGAATCGAAAAGGCTCCTTTCTTTGCTCCTCTTCATTCTTGGTGCCATTCTACAAATTTTATAAATTCCAAAAATAACTGCAAAATCAAGTCTAATTTACTAAACTAAACTTCTAAAGTATAATCTACTTTTCTAAGCAATTTTCATAGATTTTTTTCTCATTTTTCACCATGAATAGTGAATTTTTGAATTTCTCCAAATGTGCTCAAAATATATGGTGAAATTCCAAAATTTTTTTATAGAAGTGAAGCTATTACCTCAAGGAACTTGGATGTAGTAAATTTCACTTGATTCCACCAAGAAATCTTCACTTTAGATATGCCCTAGCCTTTCAAAATCATGATTTTAAGAGGTTGAAGGTGACGGGAGGTGTAAAAATGGTGATTTTCAGGCCAAAATTTCACTTTTATCCGTTCGCGAACAGGTTTTCGTGAACTGGCACTTAAGCGCGGGTAAGTGACACTTAGGCACCTGCCTCTTGGGTTGGCTTACGCTTAAGCGCGAGATATGGCGCTTAGGCACTAGTGCACATAAAATGCATTATTTGCCTAAGTAAACCACCCCTAAATGGTCTCATAACACTTAAATGACTATTTTCAACTTTCTATAACTCCTCTCTCTCTCTGTCAAAATTCTCTATAATAACTATTTCAATTCAAGGCTAAAAATAACACAAATTTTCCCACAAGCAAACTTATATTAATTCACAAACAAGTACAAATACATTTCAACACTTAGTTCTCATTCAAAATAGTCATGGATGAGAAAATTTCCCTAAATACAAACACTTAACAATTTTTCACAATTAAACCCCTAAGTAACACAAACACTAAATGCAAGTCTTAAACACAAACACTTAAATACAACATCTTTAAACACATAAAATATCACACAAATTCTAACACTAAACATAAATCCATTCTTTATTCGAAGGAACAAATTCTTGTCTTTCATTAGTCTCTCCAAGAATAGAGTTGATAAAACGAACAGTGGTGAAGAGCTTCTTCAATCCACTTTTACTTTATGAACATCACCTTATCCGCTCCCTCTTTAAAAGCTCCCTCTATAAAACTTATGTGGCTAAATTGCATCTTCAGTTGCCATCCAATTGCTCTAAATGTTCTTGCAACTCAAGTACTTTGGTCTCCAATAAAGCCATAGTATTCTCCTTTTTGTTGATCTTCTCTGATATCCTTTTAATACTAACGACTAAGAAACCGTTATACATTTCTTGTGCACTTTGACTAATGAACCTTTTCCTCATGGTTTCATCCTTCTTCTTCAAATCCTTGTCCCATGAAGACATTTCTCTAAATCTTACTTTCTCTTAGACTTTTAGGACTAAAAATGATTTGAGGTGAAATTCCTTCACAAAAACCTTCTATTTATAGGCCTAAATTCTTTCAATAACTCCTAGACACGTTTAGAAATTGTCTTGGCACATTTTTACAAACTAATTGGCATTTAAAACTTCTAGAATATTAGTTTCGCACATGTGTTTAAACTACCGCGCTTAAGCGTTGGATCTGACGCTTAAGCACCAATGCACATTTTTGCACTAGTCAACCTGACATCCAAATTCTCATTCTAACATGTCTAGGTCACTAAATAAAGTCTTAAAATATTTACTAACACATAATAGTTTCAAAAATACTACCCCAATTTACTTTGTCAGCCCGACATAACCAGTGCATATTCTAGTTGACCCAACATCATTCTATCATTCAGTTTATGTTAATCTCCTATAAAATAAGGTTTCAGTCTATTTCCATTAACTTTAAATGTTTTCTCAGACTTAGGATCTTTCATATCCATAGCTCCATAAGGGTAAACTTTTATCACAACAAATGGGCCCATCCACCTGGAATTAAGATTACCTGGAGATAATCTTAACCTTGCATTATATAGCAAAACTTGTTGCACTGGCTAAAAATTTTTAGTAAGAATCCTTTGATCATGCCACCTTCATCTTTCTTTATAAATTAAGATTCATTTCTCATCTCTTCAAACTCATTTAATTGCAATAATCTTTTCTCAAGAGTATCTTTCAAATTATAATTGAACTCGTTAATGGCCCAATATGCTTTATGCTCAAATTGAACTTGTAAGTGACAAGCTTTCCCAAACATTAGCATATATGGGGACATTCCTATAAGAGTTCTATATGTAGTCCTATAAGCCCACAAAGCATAGTCAAGTTTGACTGACCAATCCATTTTTGTTGGATTCACATATTTTTCCATAATTCTTTTAATTTTTTTATTGGATAATTCAACCAAATCACTTGTCTGAGGATGATAAGCAGTAACAATCCTATGATTTGTATGATATTTCTTTAATAACTTCTCCATTATGACATTTCTGAAATGACTTCCCCCACAGCAATGATAACTCTCGGCAATCCAAATCTACAAAATATGTTCATTTTCAAAAGTATTGTAACACTTTGAGCATC
>NW_018253122.1:0-213 GCF_001263595.1 Phalaenopsis equestris
CGAATGGATTTTCTCCCTCACTTGCATGCTTCATCAGTTTGTCCTTCCAAGCTGAAATCACTATTTGTATTGTCCTCTCCAAATTCTCCTACCATACCTCAAAAGAACACGATCGACCTAGGGAGGAAGTTCTGCAAAAGAACACGATCGACCTATGGTAAGTAGAAATTCAATTTGACTAGACAATAGCGGGACCTCTTTATTTGTCGTCCT
>NW_018253123.1:0-789 GCF_001263595.1 Phalaenopsis equestris
AACGTTATGGTCAGCACGACCATCTCCAACAACAGAAGGATCTACAACAATATATCTTTTCTTAAAATTAAACAACAAATCCATAGGAATTCGAGGTTATTTGCTTATGCAACATAAATCCTCAATTTATCTTTAGGCCTTTGTATGACTCAAGCCCTAACATATTTTAGGATTCCGTGGTTGTCGTTTGTCAAGCTAAATCCTCACATTTGCCAGGGTATTTGTTTGAGCATTTCACACAAACGTAAGCCCAATTAATAAAATTGGCAGAATGGAACATGTAAATATTTCTCCTCTAAATTAAAACCAAACCACAGGGTAGATTAGGAAGTCACCAAGGATCTCCTCAGGATCTGTGACATCCCTTAGTTCTTCTTCCTTTAGATTCCAAATAATAAAATGTTCCAAATTTGAGCCTTTCCCATTTCACACCTCTTTGTTCGATCTCGTTGAAAAATTCTAACCCTTTGACCTCTTTGAAGACAATATTCCCTAATTTTTATCGAGAGTTTTCTTAGGTGACTTCAATTATCTAAGATGTAATTAACTATAGGGGCATGCCCTTATAGGAAGTATTCCCGAACCCAGCTTAATATAAACCTTATTAAATTCTTTGTATTAAATAGGGGAAATTTTAGGTCAACATAAAAATGGTTGTTTCGCAGACTTAAACAGATTTCATACAATCTTTAGTTTATTTAATCAAGTATTCACCAGTAAGTAATGTGTCTATTTCTGGGGTATTATGCTTGTGTATTTAAACTACTGAGGATATGAGATCGGTTCAGT
>NW_018253124.1:0-1975 GCF_001263595.1 Phalaenopsis equestris
TACGGGCAACCCCCACACCAAAAATAGTACCGACATGGCCTTATAAATGTTGTTTTCTTTTGATCCTCTAGAGCTATTGGAATTTGGTGATAACCGGTATATCCATCTAAAAAGCAATAATATTTATTTTCAGCCAATCTATCCAACATTTGGTCTAGAAAGGGTAAACAAAAGTGATCTATTTTGGTGGCCACATTTAATTTTCTATAGTCAATACAAATTCGCCAACCAGTAACTTGTCTTATCGGAATTAATTCATTTTTCTCATTTTCTTCAACGATCACTCCTCTTTTCTTTGGAACACAGTGAATTGGACTTACCCAAGTACTGTCTGAAATAGGATATATAATTCCAGCATCTAGCCATTTTAAAATTTCTTTTTTTAAAACTTCTTTCATTATTGGGTTTAATCTTCTCTGAGGACAGCTTTAGGTTTGTATTGTTCATCTAATAGAATTATGTGCATAAAAATACAAGGAATAATTCCTTTAATATATGTTAAAATTCATCCAAAAGACTTTTTATATCTTTTCAACATTTCTACTAATTTTTGTTATTGAATTTCAGCTAACTTAGAAGATACAATAACAGATAATGTAGATGACTCTCCTAAAATACATATTTTAAATGGACAGGTAATATCTTCAGTTTAAGTTCAGGTGGTTTAATACTTGAAGGAATAAGATGTTTATTATCGTTTTCCAACAAATGTAAAGTTTCAAATTTATACTGAATATAATCCAAATCTTCTTCTTTTATCTCATCCTTATTTTTAAAAAACTCTCCTTACTTAAATTTATCTTCAAACCCATTCTCAAAAGTCTCATTACTCAAATAATCAGTTACTTCCATCCTGACACATTCATTGTTTTTTTCTATTGCAGGATATTTCATAACTTTTGCTATATTAACTGTTACTTCTTGATCATTAAATCTCATTATTAATTCTCCTTTTTGCACATATCTCATAGCTCTCCTTGTTGCAAGAAATTATCTCCCTAAAATAATAGGAATCTCTTTATCTTCCTCCATATCTAATACTATAAAGTCTACAGGGAAAATAAATTTATCTACTTTTACTAATACATCTTCTATAGCTCTTTTTAGATAAGTTATTGATCGATCAGCTAACCGAAGAGTTACAGTAGTAGGGGAAATCTCTCCTAAATCTAAACGTTTAAAGATTGATAGAGGCATAAGATTGATACTCGCTCCTAAATCATATAAAGCTTTTCCAAAAAACTTTTCACCAATAGCACGGGGTATAGTAAAACTACACGGATCTTTTAATTTTTCAGGAAGCTTTTTCTGAATAATAGCGCTACACTCTTTACTGAGTGCAATGGTCTCAAGATCTGTAAACTTCCTTTTCTTGTTTAGTATATCCTTCATAAATTTCACATAACTTGTCATTTGTTCCAAAGTTTCAACAAAAGGAATGTTTATCGTTAAATTCTTAAGGATTTCCAAAAATTTTGTAAATTGTTTATCTTTTTTCTTCTGCTATTGTTTATCTTAGTTCTTATGCTTCAGTCTTTGAGAAAATGGACCTTGTGTTTGTTTATTTTCCTCTTGGTCACTTTCCATTTTTTCCTTCTCTTCATCAACTTTAGTTTCTCTTTCGATCCTTGTCTCAACTTCTTTACCACTTCATAGTTGAATAGCTTTAATTTGCTCCTTATTTTGATCTTTTGGATTAACTTCTACAGTACTCGAAAGAATTCCAGCAGGTCTGTTACGGAGTGCAGTAGCAATTTATCCTAATTGATTTTCAATATTTCTAATAGCATCTCCTTGATTTTGTAGTTGATTTCCCATGTTCAACATTAGTTCTTCCATTGTCAACTTCTTTTCCTTAACTTGTGGGTTATGTTTGGAGTTAAATCCAGGATGATAATAAGATTAAAAATTAGTATTTCCTTGATTGTTCAAATTTGCGAAAGGATTCACCGAATTGTTATAATTATTCTAACTA
>NW_018253125.1:0-1727 GCF_001263595.1 Phalaenopsis equestris
TATTGGTTATAAAATCCTAAGAAAATTTTGGAAGCTTCACCACGACTAGAGAAACCATTCGAAATAATTTCATGAGTTAAGTCATTTAAAATTTCCTTAAATTTTACAAATACTAAATCACTAAGATAATTAATTTTGAAAAGTATAAACATTTAAATGACTTGATTTTTTATCTTCACTGTGATTTATGATCCGGAGAACTCATCATAAAAATTTCAAAATATTTTGAGTTCATTTGACACCTTAAGTTGATTTTTAAAGATATATACCACTTTTAACACTTAAATGACTTTTAAAAATTAAAATATAACTCAAAAAATTATGAAACTTAGTTTTTTTAGTTCTCTGTGATCAGGGGTATTTTCTAAAAATAAAATGATATTTATATTTAAAATAAAAACTTGATTTTTAGCCTATTCTAAATATTTAAATAATTAAAAATTCATAAAAATCATAAAAATTAAAAAAAAACTCATAAAAATGTTTTAAATTGTTTCCTAATCACTTAGAAACAATTAGAATACTTTTCTTGATTTTCTAAATAAAGATATTGAGTTTCAAAGCTTAAAAATAATTTTTAAAAGGGTAAAAATTAGTTTTCACTAAAAATAATTCCAATAAATCAAAGAAAAATTAGAAAAAAATAAAATTTGCTCCTTTGAGTTTTCTGACCTTATAAAGATTTTTGAAAAAATACAAAACTTAATTTTCACCACTTAAAATATTTTATTTTATTTTTATTAAATAACCCATAATTTAAAATATTTCAAATAAATCATAAAGAATTCAAAAAATTCTGAAATTTGATCCAAAGGCTTCTCTCGTCTAGGTATACCTCTAGTAAAAATTTTAAGGGATTATAATTTACCTTGGTCATGTTAGGAATTTTCTTTGAAAATTCCTATCTTTACATGAAAATAATTACATAAATTAAATTAAATTTTGAGAAATCACATTTTCTCCTCATCAGATTTTCTCCTCTAATATCTTAATTGACCCATGAATGAGGTAGGATAAAAATTTCAAAGTCATTTGAATTGAATTTGACAAATTATGACCTTAGGGGCAAATGTGTAATTTTAGAAATTTAGCCTTAATTAACATTTAGGCTTAAGTCAAGGAGGGGAATGGGTAACCTCTGATCTTAATCAATTTATTTGATGCTTGAAACATAAGGGGTTAATTGGTAGAAACGAATTTCACTTTCTTCATTAAAAAGATAAGTTAATAAATTTCTAAATTATTAAGATTTGGAAGGTTATTAAAATTAGATGATCCAGGACTTAGGGGTATGACTTTGGAAGCCAATAATTAATCAATTTAATACCTCTATCTTGATTTTCAAATAAATCCAAATAAAATCCAAATCATGAATCATGACCAAGCTTTTCAAAACTAAAACTATTAGGATAACCACAAATTAAGACACTCACCTAGGACTTAAGGGCTTAGTGGCGACTTAGGCTAAATTAAAAATTGATTAAACAAAGATTAGAGAAATAAACATGATTAAATCAAACATCTTTGAAACACCACTAAGCCCAATTAGGATTAAAATTTGGCTAAGTGTTCAAATTACACTAACTCCCCTTCAAGGGTCTTCACCCACATAATTTTCAAATTAAGTGATAATTCCCCTATTCTTAGGGATAATTGAGACATCAAAATTCACTGTGTAATAAGGGTATTTGTCGGATGAACCATTAAGCAACATAATAAGTTTAAAT
>NW_018253126.1:0-1328 GCF_001263595.1 Phalaenopsis equestris
CTTTGCCTCTTGCTCTTGCTCTCTCTTCTCTCAAGATCACTCTCGTGCTCTTCTTTCTCTCTCCCTCTCTGTGGCATCCTCTCTCACAATTTATCTTTCCCATGCTCTCTCTACCCTCCACTCTCTACCTTTATCCTCTCCCTCTCTCTTCCTTGCTCTCTCTCCATTTATTGTTCCCTCTCTTTCTCAAAAGTTCTATCTCTCTCTCTCAATCTCACACTCCCTTCTTTATTTTGTTTGTATCATTTGCTTAGTTTATTTCACTATCTCTTCTCCCTCATCTTTTTCTCTCTCGATCTTATCTCCCTTTCCCTCTACACCGTCCTCTCATCCTCTATCTCTTTGTCTTTTCCTCCCACACTCTCTCTCCCTCTCCCTTTCTCTCTTTCTCAATTTTTCGCTTCTCTCGATCTCTATTCTCTTCACTCCCTTACCATCACTCTCTCTCCATCTCATTCACTATCTCATCCTCTCTCTAAATCATTTTAGCTTCTTTTTTCTCTCTCGCTCTTTCTATCTCTTGCTCCCGTCTCTTCTTTCACTCTCTCACTCTCAAACTTTTATCTCTCTACTTCCTCTCTCTCTCTCTCCCTTTATCCCTCTCTCCTCCCTCACTTCCTCTTCCTTTATCCCTCTCTCCTCCCACAATCACTCCCTTTCACACTTTATCTCACTATTTCTCTCATGACCTCCCTCTCTCTCACTTGCTTACCCTCTATCTCTCTATCTCCCTTTCTCTCACCTTTCTCACACTATCTTCTCTACATTCCTTTAGCTCTTTCATTCTGTCTAACACTTTTACTCCTCTTTTTCTTTCTTCATTGCTCTCACTCTCATTTTCTCTCTTTCTCTCTCCCACTTTTTTCTCACTCTCTCTCTCTCCCCCTCACACCCTCCCTCCATCTCCATCTTTTCCTAAGCCTCCTGTTTTCTCTCTCTCTCTCTCCTCCATCTCTTTTCCATGATCTTGATCTCAATCAATTTCCCTCCCTCTCTCTCTCCTCTACGATCTTGCTCAATGACTCTCCCACCCTCTTCCTTCCTCTTTGTTTATACTCTTACTCTATCTACCACTTTCTCTCATCTCTCGCCCACTCCACCCCCTCTCCCCCTCTCTATATCAATATCTCACACTCTCTCCCTAAATCTCCTCTCTCTTAAATCTCTCTATCATGTTTCTTTCTCTCACTCTCACCCTCTCTCACTTACCTCTTCTTCCTCTACCTCTCTTGCTCTCATTTCTCTCTCTTTTTTTCTTTTGCTCTTTCTCTCCTTTCTTATATCTCTTGCACTAACAACCTCTCTATCCCCTTTATCCCCCCTCTTCT
>NW_018253126.1:5087-5613 GCF_001263595.1 Phalaenopsis equestris
GAAAGAAGAGAGAAAAAGAGAGGGAAAGAGCGAGGGAAAAATAGAGAGTATAAGGGAAGAGAGAAGAGAGAGCAAGGAAAGAAGAGGAAGGTGAGAGAGGGAATAAAGTAGGGATGGAGGGTATGAAAGTATTAGAGCTATAATGAGAGAGAGAGAAAGTAAGATAGAAGAGGGAGTGAGGGATGTGAGAGAAAAAAGAGCGTGAGATAAGAGAGTATGAGAGAAGAAAAGAGTCAGAGAAAGTGAGAGAGAGTTGAGAGCTGATAATGAAGGGGGAGAGAGAGAAATAAGAAAGAGAGAGTTAGTGAGGGTGAGAAGAGAGAAGAGAAGGAAGAGAGAGGGTAAGATACAGGGAGGATGGTTAGAGATAAAGGGAGGGAGGGAAGGAGGGTGGAATGGAGGGAGTGAGTGAGAGCAAGGGAGAGTGAGTGAGAGAGGGACAATAGGGAGAAAAGAGAGGGAGAGAAATTGAGAGAGAGTGAGAGAGATTAAGTGAGAGATATAAGGAGTGAGATGGAGAGAGCAG
>NW_018253127.1:0-5405 GCF_001263595.1 Phalaenopsis equestris
AACTTGGGTCAAACTTGAGCTAACTTTGGGCTAAGGTCAAATTGGTTGTTTTATTTGGTATAAAACATCATTATGAACAACTTTTATGAAGGATGAAAGTTGAGTTCCAAGACCTAAATTAAGCCTTTAAGGGTTAAATTTGGGTCTAACTTGAGCTAGCTTTGGGCTAAGCTCAAATTGATTGTTGTGTTTGGTCAAAAATGACCTTATAAAGGATTTTCAACAAAAATTGGATGCCAATTTGAGGTCTAAGGCATTCAATTGTTGAAATGGACGATCAAGATCAAGCAGGACAGCACTATGAAACATAAGTCGCGGGCCGACTCAGCGCTGAGGTGGACGGCGACATAAAATGGGAGTGCGCCGCGTGGAGCTTCAGAGCCGTCGTAGGTTGAGGTGGCGACATGCGTTTAAATAGATAAATAGGGATTTAATTAATTTTGAAAATAATCCCTAGCTTTAAAAATTCATATCTTGGTGTAGAAAAATCACAAAAAAAAATAAAAATACCCTCTTGCTCAGTGAATAGAGGAGAACAATGTGAAAATAATTTTAAGTCTATGTGATGCATATTTTATTTTTAATTAATTAAATACTAATTTGAATCTTTTAATTCTCCATGCATATAGACATTTCATTATAGCTTGGAATTTTTGCATGTTGTTGCCTTGCATGTTGCTGCCTCTATCTTAGGGAACATCCTCTAATTTTTCCAAACTCAGAGGAGGTACCTAGACAGAGAATCACATTTTTCAAGTTTATATGCATTATTTACTTAAAATAATCATGGAAATTAGCATGTTGTTTAGAAAAATCCAAGAAATGTTTGGAAGGTTTACTATGACCAGAGAACACTTTAGAAAATTTCCCATAAGCCAAGTCATTCAAAATACACCTAATCTTTACAAACCCTAAATCACTAAGATAATTAATTTTAAAAACTATAAACAATAAAATGACTTGATTTTTAATCTCCACTATCTTTTAGGATCCAGAGAACTCACCATAAAAATTCTAAAAAATATTTAGTTCATTTGATAACTTAAGTTGGTTTTTAAAGATAAATAACATTTTCAGCACCAAAATGATTTTTAAAAATCAAAATATAACATGAAATATTATAAAACTTAGGTTTTTGAGTAATCTGTGATCATGGGTATTTTCAAAAAATAAAATGATATTTAAAATAAAATTTTGATTTTTAGCCTATTTTAAATATTTTAATAATTAAAAATCCCTAAAAATCATAAAAATAAAAAAATTCATGGAAATGTTCTAAATTGTTTCCTAAGTACTTAAGAACAATTGGAATTTTTTTCCTAGTTTCCTAAATAAAGATATTGAATTTTAAAGCTTAAAAAATGATTTTTAAAGGCTAACGCCAAAATGAATTTCCATTAAAAGTAATGCAAATAAATCAAATAAAATTCAGAAAAAAATATAAAATCTTCTTCTCTGAGTTCTCTGACCTCATGAGGATTTTTCAAAAATATAAAATTTAATTTTCTCCTTTTAAAATATTTTTAAATTAATAAGTACC
This sequence comes from Phalaenopsis equestris, assembly GCF_001263595.1. Lineage (NCBI taxonomy): Eukaryota > Viridiplantae > Streptophyta > Magnoliopsida > Asparagales > Orchidaceae > Phalaenopsis > Phalaenopsis equestris. Next base: position 1,541 of record NW_018253127.1, read on the forward strand.
TAGAATTTAAAATAATTCTTGAAATTCAAATAAAATTCATAAAATCATGAAATTTGGTCCAAAGGCTTCTCTAGTCTAGGTATACCTCCAATAAAAATTTTAAGGGATTAGGATTTACCTTGATCAAGTTAAGAATTTTCTTCAAAAAATCCTACTTTTACATGAAAATAGTTATATAAATTAAATTAAATTTCCAAAAATCACATTTTCTCCTCTCGTGTCTTAATTGACCCATGAATGACGTAGAATAAAAATTTCAAAGTCATTTGATTTGAATTTGACAAATTATGAAGTGTTAGAGCCTTAGGGGCAAATATGTAATTTTTGAAATTTAGCCTTAATTAACATTTAGGCTTAATTTAAAGAGGGAAATGGATAACCTCTGATCTTAATTTGGATGTTTGTAACATAAGGGATTAATTGTAGAAACCAACCTCACTTTCCCAATTGAAAAGATAAATTAATAAATTTCTAAATTATTAAATATTTGAAGTTTATTAAAATAAAATGAACCTAGGGCTTAAGGGTATGACTTTCGGAGTCAATAATTAATTAATTTAATACCCCTATTTTGATTTTCAAATGAAATTCAAATCATGAATTATGACCACCTAAAACTTAATATTTTCAAAGCTAATTAAGACACTCACCTAGGTCATAAGGGGCTTAGTAGTGACTTAGGCTAAATAAAGTTTCATTTAAATAAGGATTATAAAAGTAAACATCATTTAAAATTAAAATGTATTTCAAACACTACAAGCCCAATTATAACCAAAATTTGGTTAAGTATTCCAATAACACTAACTTACTTCTTCAAGAATCTTCACCCGCATAATTGTTAAAATTAAACTACAGATGATAATTACCTTACTCTTAGGGATAATTGAGACATCAATGTTCATTGAGCATTAGAGTGTTTTATATGATGAATTATTAAGAAACATAATAGGTTTAAAAGAACTCGGGATTTTCCACCAGGCAGCGAGAGAGTAGCACGGACTTGCTTCTTTCTCTAGATTTATTGGATACTTCAGAGATCTACAAAACTTAATATATTTTGTAGGCAACATCATCCTTAATTAAACTCTTAAGGACCCACCAATATATGACCTAGGTTTTGGTAGGTCATCAAAATTTTACTTCACTGTCTCATATAAAATGCCTTAACATGCCTTTTGAGTTTTAGGTGGTGGAACGAGAAGACTTGCCAGGTACGCTTTTACGGTTTTCAGCGTTGCCTTTCTTGTACTTTCACACTGTGCTTTTATACCTGCAAACTTGCATGCTAAGCAACGATGTCACCCTGCATGAAAACTAAAACGATCAAGATAGCCAAAAAATAAAACCAAAACAAAAAACTAAAATCAACCAAGACAAAATTCACCGCCACAACGTTCATTCACAATATAAAACAACTCAAAATCTAATCACAAACATCACACAAAACTACAAATGACAACTAAATAAAGATGTCTCTACCGGATGAGCGGAAATCCCTCGGAGGAGGTAACCTACAGTTGCTAACGAGGCTTCCCACGGTCTACATGAAATTATGGAACTTATTAAGTTGAGATTAGTAAATTTCTTTGTACTAAGTGAATCCAATAGAAAATAGTGGTGCCGGAACGAGGGAACCGCGTGATCCTCTGGTGTCTCTCTAATCAACTTTAACATGCCCTAAAAAAAATTTAAAGAACTTCAGCCATAGAGCCACCGGATTTGACATTATAGATTGACACACTAGAAAAGTCAAACTCGTCACGGCAAGGAGCTTGGAGCTAGCATGGTGGGCAACACGACCATCTTCAATAGCAAAATCTGAATTCCCCAGCTAAACTAATTTTTCTTCCTTATACTTAAACAACAAAGCCATAGGACTTTGAGGTTGGTTGCTTATGCAATACAAATCCTCACCTTATCTTTAGGCCTTTGTATAGCCCTGCTATACAATATAAGTCTTAACTAGTCTTAGGATTCCCAGGTTGTCATCCGTCACGACCTAAATCCTCACATCTTCCAGGCTATTTATGTAATCGTTTCACACAAATGTAAGCCCTAACTAATAAAATTGACAGGATAAAACACCTAAATATTTCTCCTTAAAACTGGAGCCAAACATTAGGATAGCTTGGGAAGTCACTGGGGTTCTTCTCTGGATCCATGACATCCCCTAGTTCTTCCTCCTTTGGACTCTACAATAAAATGTTCCATATTTGAACCGATCCCCTTTCACACCTCTACATTCGATCTCATTGAAAAGTCCTACCCTTTGAAACTCTTTGAAGATAATATTTCCTGATTTTTATCGAGTCTTCTTAGGTGATTTTGGTCATTTAAGATGTAATTAACTATAGGGGCTTGCTCTTATAGGAAGCATGTCTGAACCTAGCTTAATTTAAACCCTATCTAATCTTTTATATTAAATAGGGGAACTTGTCGGCAAATACAAAGATTTTGCAGACCAAACGGATGTCATATATAACGGACTCATCCTCAAGTCTTGTGTTTATTTTTGGGGATATATACAGGATTTGAGGATAGTGCTCTTTCATTTAAACTATGAAAAAGATGGGGTCAATTTGGTTTCATATTTTTTTTCTAAAACTAAATATATATGTAAATTAAAACGTCCTTCCAAAGCGGGTGACGACATTTCGATTCCGGTAACCGACAACTTCATACGGGCAACTCCCCACACTAAATATAGCGCCGACAGCTTCTGGCGACTCCACTGGGGACAATCTTTTCTCTCCATATAAATTAAAAAATATTATCTCACACATCAGTAATGTGTCCATGTCCCACTTGGACCAAATTACCCTTCTTCTATTGGCATAATTTACCCATTTCTGTCTTGGGAAAGTATGATTAACTCCTTGGACTTCAGGACTAGCTGTTCAACCATTTTTGAACAAAGGGGTTCAGAAGGCCATTAATGACTCTTTAAATTATTATATCCCAATAGGTGTGTCGGTGGACTAGTTCCACTTGGATGTTGTCTGCCACTAAATAGGTCCCGCACAGGGTCCTAAAATACTTCACATCTCCCTTCTAATTTGATTTGATGTTCTGTAAATTAAACCAAATTGTGTTGTGCTACGCGCACTTTAAAATTTTCTTATAAAATTTTCTTATATTTAAAATTTTCTTATATTAATTAAATTTTACACTTTTTATTAAATAAGATTTTTAATTACCCATAAATTAAGACCCGCATGGTCTACAGATCAACCTCTACTTTCAGTGCTTGCACTAAAAATTATGAGGTATTTGGCCATATAACTAACCCCGAAACATTCTATTTTCAAGCTTGCTGTAATGGCCTACCCAACGCTGACATTTTCCTGCAACCTGCCAACGTGTCACGGAGCCCGCAACCTCGCTCTACCATCAAATTCAGAGCTGGATTTGAAGATCTCAAGGTCATCCTCGAGAAAACCCTGTTTGTAGTAATGAGGATTGCCACGCTGGAAATACAAGAACTATCTGCAGAATTCAGTCTCAACTGCCTTCAAGACTTCCCAACTTGCAAGAACTTTAAAACTACTGCCATCGCGGCAACCGCCAAACCTGCTAGCCCTACTGCTTTTAAGAAGAAAGAAGTAATGATTATTGAGGATCTGACTGAGGGATTAGTTGTCCCAGAACCTGTGTTTGAAATTGGATCAAGTTCGAGGACTGTACCGCTAACCCAAACTCAAAGGAGGAACCGTAAAAGAAAAGTTCGGGGGGCCATTAAAGCCCATGCTCCCAAGGAGACACCCATTGAGGAGGAACCTCAACAAGATGAAGAAGTGTTACCAGAGATTTATCCACTCCTACGAGGGAGTAGATTCCATCCTCTGACGGATACCGATGGATACGA
>NW_018253127.1:5797-12487 GCF_001263595.1 Phalaenopsis equestris
TAGCCGGTCTACACCACGGGGAGCATACTTTCCCTCAACATACTGATGTTTCTACTAAGATGCTCCGTCCTGAGACATCATCGTCAAAAAAGATAAAGGATTGGGTACCTAAGGTCGCTTCACCGATACAGTCCGGTAAGCCCACGGGACAAGAACATGGAATGAAACCAAAGTTTAAAATATCTGACATCGTCGCAACAATAGCCAGTGAGATGGAGGAGTAAGTAGAGGATGTCCATCAGGGTCCTTTAGATCATAAAGTGATCAAGGAATCAATAATTGAAGAGAAAGTTGAGAAACTCAGGATCGAGATTTCTGAGTTAGCTCGAGAACACGGAGTTCCCATCGATAGAAACGATGAAAATTTTGAGTACAATGATTACTTGGAGGAAGATTTCATGGATGTCCATGTAATTAAAACCAGAGCTGCTACATCTACAGGTGAGGCTCAACCTCCCACCAAAGAGAATGTCGTAGATGAACTGTGTAGGGTTTTCCTTCTAAGGGATGAGCCAGTTAGTCTACTAGAGAAAAGAATAGAAGAAATAGCAGCAGCCATGACCACCATGGCCATTATTTGGGGGCAATCACAAGCGCCGCAATTGGCTTCTCCTGAGATCAATTAGCCAGAGATCATACACATCACAAATGAAAGAAGATAGGTTGCTTCAGCAAACAGAGATGAGCAACATAGAAAGGATTGTCCATCAGGTGCTATATCAGAAAAGGAATTCAAGCAAATGGTTGAACAAGTGCGGGATGCCATAACCCAATCTAAGGGTGGTGCCTTAATTTTAAAGGGTAGACTTTACCCAAATGAATTCGATGTCATGCCTTTCCCCAATGGTTTTGTGGACCCAAACATCAAGATATTTGATGGGATTGGGAATCCCAGATGGCATATAACACATTTCCGAGCTAGTTGTGGCAACACGAGGAAAAGTGAAGCTCTAATCTTCCAGAAGTTCATCATCAGCTTGTCAGGAATTGCTTTTGACTGGTACGCTGACTTGCCCAACGGGTCAGTTAAAACATTTTCCAAGTTGGAACAGATAATTGTGAAAAGATTCATCGATGCGCAACATCATGTGTCTATTGGAGAACTCATGATGGAAAAACAAAAGCCTAGCATGAAACATTAGTGAATTATATTTTGAGGTTGAGGAACCTTAGCATGAAATGTGAGCCTCAGCTACAGAAAAATTGAAATTCTACTTAAAAGAATTCATGGGCCTGTAGCTTTCACGCTTATGGGACTCACCATCAAATCCTTCGAGAAGCTTAAGAGAATTCATGGGCCTGTAGCTTTCATGCTTATGGGACTCACCATCAAATCCTTCGAGAAGCTACTCAGTAAAGCCAACAGTCTTCAAAAGGAAATAAAGCACATGGAGCCACACGAAAAGGCTAAGGTGACCAGAGTGTTCGAAAAGAAATGAGGACTAGTAGTGACCGTCGACAAAGGAAAGCAGTCGATAAAAAAATATGCAGAAGAGCATCGCCAGTCTTCTTCACAATACTCTCAGAAACAGAATAGTCAATCCAACCAACAACCGCCTCAAGAGGGATCACCTCGAATAGAGGTTAAGAAAATGTCCCTGTCAGAGCGACGTAAGATGGTGTATTCTTTCAAAGATGAAGCTGTACCTAAAATATTTAGAAGTCTGATGAAGAAGTAATAATTCAAACTACCAGATCCAAAGAAACCCGAAGAGGTGGATAGAAAGAATGAACCAAATTATTGCCCATACCACCGGTTGCTCGGGCACACTATAGAATAATGCTTCGTCTTTAAAAACTGGCTCGAGAGGAATCTTAAAAAAGATAACATAACAATCCCGAATGAATATTTAAGTGAACCTGAAATAGGTTCCATAAATATGATTTTGGCCGAGCCAATCTTCCCAATCGATCTGTATACTGGAAGAGATGGATGAAGTACAACTTGGGATGAACTCAAGAGGGTCCTTAATCAAATATAGGATTCATTGAAACAAGCTTCTACGAATACCGAAAAAGAATGGAATGAGGTCTGGAGTAGATCTTCTAAGAAAATACTGAACAAGATCCAGTCTGCCTCAAAACAAGCCTCCAATCAGAGTCTGTAACATACTAAGCCCAAGATGAAGGTTTTGTCAGGAGATCCATCATCATCAAGGACAAAGAAGATAAAGAAAAGCATCACTACAAATATTGATAGCACAGAGGGGTAGGATAGGGGCTGCCTCTACTAGATTGGTTGTCTCGGATTTGGGGAAGAAAATCCTCGAACCCCTGACTTTGTATGATTATCTTTTTGCCCATTCGGGGACTTATGAATATAATGATTATGATTTCGGCTACATTTTAACTGTATTTGGTGATAACATAACTAATTATGACCGATCTAGGTTTGATCTCAATCCCCAAAATGATCCTCAAATTGTACTCGAGTCTGTTGAACTTGTTGTCAAGTCCAAAGAAGACATCAATGATACCGTTTACAACAACACCGACAACGAGGAGCCAATTATAGAGCATCACAGTACACCACTTACCATCAACTTAGATCTTTTCGATGAAGAGAAAAAGACACCGGAAGATTCAACAATGATATCTCAAAAAGAAAAAAATCACAGAAGTTAACTTAAGGAGCAGAAAAGTGTTACCACCAAGAACAACTCCAACAAATAAAGGAAAGCAGATAATGACCCGAGAAGAGATACCTCCACCTCCACCAGTAGGAGAACCACATAATCAAGATAAAATTGGAGGATCTTTCAAAGTATACTACAACATGCTAGCCCATCTTAGGAAGTTGTCAGCCCGATTAAGCATCTATGACGCTCTGATCCTGTCAAAGGAGATGAGGGAAGCTCTGGTTACTTGACCTAGAAATTTGCTTAGCTCAGTTGGCCAGCACATCCTCAGATGAAGTTTGTTTGTTGAAAGAACAGCCTGGGGTAACCTTCACAGATGAAGACTTGCTGCTCGGTACCGCCGACCACAATCGTCCACTCTACATATCCGTTAACATCGGCAGATTTGTGTTATCCAGAGTTTTAGTAGATCCTGGAGCATCTCTTAACTTGATGAGCCTACGAACATTGGCCTATTTGGATATTGAAGCTCAAGATCTTACGAATGATAAAATGATGTTAAGAGGATTCAACCAAAAGGGAGAAAGAGTCATCGGATCAATTACATTACTTATGAAGGTTAGAGAACTCGTGATAACCGCTAAATTTCATATCATCGATGCCGAGACCTCTTTTAACGCTCTACTCGGTTGACCATGGATTCATGAGCACAACATGGCTCCATCATCTCTACAACAGTGCATCAAATACCACAAAGATGGTCAAGAAAATTGCATCAAAGGAGACCTATAACCATTTTCAGTGCATGAAGTTGGTATCCATGAAGATGCTGCCTACTACGCACCTCTAAAAAAGACTGTCTTCTCTCGTGAAGTTATCACAAATAAAGATTAAGAATAATTACAAAGAGGAGGCCATTCAACTCCATTTCAGAGATCTTCCACCACTTTCTTACAACGAGTTGGTGAAAGTTCTTTTAGTTCGCGCACTCGAGGTCGAGGTCGGGGACGTGGACAAGGAAGAAGGAAGGATGGACAAGGAAGGATCAATTTAATCATTGAATGGACTAGGCCAACAATCAACTTTGTTGATTAAGACTGTTCTGAAGACGAGATAATGATGACAGGATGGAAGAGACCTTACAAGATTTCCTTAGAAGATATAGAAGAAAATGAATATGAAACAATGTATGATCGGATAAACCACTATGTGAATGTTATGACCCTCACTCTAATTCTCGCTCAAAAGGTCAAGAGTTTAGAGGTCAAGGAAGTCTGTAGTGTTGGTTCAAAGCCGATCAAATTTTATCGTGCTTCTACCTCTACTAAGCTTGAAAAACATGTAAATTTGGATGATGATTCTAATGAATTAATGGAATTGCCTTTTGGTTACTTCTCGCCTTGTGTTCAAAAGTTAATTCAACGGTGACACTTACCAAAACAAATGCCAAAAGATAAATTTCCACTTTTTGAAAAATTATGGAATAGTAAAAGTCAAACTCCAAATTCAAAAGAGGGTCTCAGATTTGGTACAGTCGGACCAGTCAATGATTTCGAATTTTGCATGGTTGTTACTGGTGAGTCAGAAGAGGATTGCCTCGATATAGAGGATGACTCTACTGATCAGCTAATAGAAGATGCTCCCCCAAAATTTGAGGAAGAAATTAAATCTAGCATTAATGAATTGAAAGATATTAACCTCGGGAAAGAAGAACAAACCCGACCTACATTTATAAGTTCTCTACTCAATGACAAAGAATCTGCAGAATTGATCAAACTATTAACAGAATTCAAAGATTGTTTCGCATGGAGCTACGATGAAATACCAGGACTGTCCGCAGAAGTTGCAATCCATAAACTCGAGGTGGACAAGAATGTAACCCCAGTAAAACAAGCTCCAGGAGAATGTGCCTCGAAATAGAACAACAAGTCATCGCCGAGGTGAAGAAATTAATTGACACCAACTTTGTAAAAGAAGAGAAGTACTCCATATGGTTGGCTAATTAGGTACCTGATAAGAAGAAAAATGGACAGATCAGTGTTTGTGTTGACTTCAGAGATTTCAACATGGCTTGTCCAAAAGACGAGTTTCCACTACCCATACTAGAGATGATGGTAGATATCGCTTCAACTAATGAAATTTTCTCCTTCATGGAAAGATCGTCGGGATACAACCAAATCAAGATGGCTTCCGAGGATGCAACACATACAGCCTTCAGAACACTGATTGGAATTTTTTGCTACACAGTGATGTCGTTCGACCTAAAGAATGTCGGGGCGACATATCAGCGTGCAATGGCGAAGATTTTTTACGACCTCATTCACAACCAAGTAGAATGCTACGTAGATGATTTTGTCATTAAAAGTAAACAAAAAATAGACCATTTGTATAATTTGAGGTTTGTGTTTGAACGGTTACGACGATATGACCTTAAAATGAACCCCTTAAAGTGCACCTTTGGCGTTACCTCCGGGAAATTTTTGGGATTCCTTGTCCGTCATCGGGAAATCGAGATCGACCCAGATGAAATTAAAGCTATCTTGGAAATGCCTCCTCCTAAAACTTTGAAACAACTACGTTCCTTCTAAGGGAAGTTGGCATATCTGAGACGCATTATTTGTAATCTCTCAGATAGGTGTCAGCCTTTCCCTAACATTAATTAAAAAGGACAAAAAATTTATTTGGGAAGAGAAATGCCAGCGGGCCTTTGAGGACGTTAAACAATATTTAATGACACCTCCTGTCTATGACGCCTCCTGTTTTGGCAGCCTCTATACTAGGGAAACCGTTTATACTTTATACCGTGGCATTAGATGACTCTCTTGGAGGCCCCTTAAGGCCCCTTAGCCAGGCCCCTTAGCCCAAGTCAATGACGAGGGTAAGGAAAATGCACTCTACTACTTAAGTCATCATCTAATACCAATGGAGATAAGGTATCCAACTATTAAGAAGCATTATTTGGCGTTAATTTTTGTCACTCAAAGGCTTAGACATTACATGCATTCTCATAAGATTACCCTAATCTCAAAGGTTAATCCGTTGCAATATCCGATGACCCGACCAACACTCTCCGTACGTTTAACAAGATGGTCAATTATCTTATTGCAATTTGATATAACTTTTGTTCCCCTCCGTGTTATCCAGCGACAGATACTAGCAGACTTTCTCGCTGGACACCAACTGCCAGTTGGGTCCTCTCTCAACTACGAGTTACTAGATGAGAAAATACTACAAATGGAATTCTGAAGTGCACAATGCTGGGAAATGTACTTTGATGGTGCTTCATCAGCCAGAAAAGACTAAGGATCAGACACAACTACATCAGGTAAAGCACGGATCGATTTGAACTTTATCACACCAGATAATAGTATGTTGAGGTTCTCATACCACCTGATAGAGCCGTGCACCAACAATGAAGCAAAATATGAAGCTTTAATCATTGGATTGGGGATGGCGTTCTCAATGGATATAACAAACATTGTCATCTATGGTGACTCCCAACTCGTCATCCAGCAAGTCACCGTACAATACAAAATTCTGAAACCAAGGTTAGCAGAATATCATCAGTACACGATGAAGCTCCTGGAGCAGATTCCTGATGTGATTTTCTACCGCATTCCTAGGGGAGATAATGCCCATGCCGACGCTCTAAGAAAAATTGCTAAGGAAATGGCATGTCCCCCAGAGAATTCCATTGAAGTCACAGTGCAAGGAATACGAGTCTTCTCTCAAATCGACTTCAAAACTCTACACAAGCTTGGAAAATAAAAACAATAAATACAGTTGCAGACATCAATGAAGATTGGCGCAAGCCATTAATAAAATATTTGCATACTAGAAAGCTGTCAGAAGACAAGTCTAAGGCGCACCACATCACAAGAAGGGTCATGTCATGTCTTCATGTCTTACGCCCTGATGGGAAACGTTCTCTACAGAAGATCATTCGATCAAATGAGGCTACGATGTTTGAGCAGAGCCAAAGCACAAATCATTGTTAAAGAAGTACATACCGGATTATGTGGCGCTCACCACTCAGAGCCAAAAATGAAAAATGAAGATCAAAAGATTCATATTATTGGCCAATAATGACGTCCGATTGCATGGATATAAC
>NW_018253128.1:0-12164 GCF_001263595.1 Phalaenopsis equestris
CTTATTTTGGCAATAATTTTCTTATCTTTGTTGAGACTTGCCTATATATCTTCTCGTGAGACCAGCCTTAGAGATCATGGGCGGCTGGAGATTGTAAAAAAGGAGATAATTTGATTAGAGATAGCTATTCCCTTAGGTATTTCTCCTTCCTTTGAATTGAAACCTTAAGCGGTGATTTCACACTTTCAGTTCTTGTGAATATATGAATGAATTGTTGTATGAGAGGGAGAGGAGCTGCTCTTATGGAGAGGACATGACTTTATTGTAAGTCTTACTTTCCTTTATATCTTGTAACAAAGTTTTGAATGGATTTCATGTCGGTGTTTTTCTCGGCAATGTGTCGGTAAACTCTTTTTTGTGTCTTTGTGATGTAGGGTAGTGGTTTTCATTATAGTTTTCTGAGTTGTTTTCCATATAGCGTTTTCTAATACTTTCATGGCCTATGTTGTTGATTAACCTATGAACTTATTAATTTCTATTTTGAAAAACTAAGATGTTAAAATATTTGTGAAACTACAACCTCAAACCGTGGCATAGTGAATAAAGGGTTAACCACAAAATGCTAAGAGAATAGACATAATCCAGTGAAATTCTATAATCATTCCACGAGATCATATCAATCACGCAGAATGTCATAGGAATTGAGAAACCCTCAAATTCATGGATTCTAGGCTTATTATGACCTAGATGTAGGCATAAGTGCAACTTATCATTCAATTTACAACAATCATCTAGGTAAGCATTTACAAAATTCATGATCACCACAATCCCTAAATCACAGAAGCACGAACCTAAGAGGTGAACCAAAGACTCAGAAAAAGGAGGTAGAGTGACCTGTCTCACCCATTAGGATTGACCCTGAGGAAAGATTGCCACCATCTTTTATCAAAATACTGAAAAAACAAAAAGTGGATCAATATTTCTCTAGGTTCTTACAAGTGTTCAAGTAACTGACCATTGTCATACTTTTTGATAAAGCACTAGAATAGATGCCTGGCCATGTCAGGTTCATGAAAGATATCTCAACTAGGAAAGGGAGATTAGGGCAATTTGAGACCAATCCATTGACTGAGGAATGTAGTGCCATTATGCAAAAGAATTTACCTCTAAAGATGAAGGACATAGAGAGTTATACCATCCCATGTGCCATAGGAGAGAAGTTTGTGGGAAGAGGCCTTTGTGACTTAGGAGCTAGTATAAAACTGATGTTATTGTCCATTTCCAAATGACTTGTACTAAAAAATGCCCAGACAACCAATTTGACCTTAAAATTAGCGGACCGATCCCTATCATATCCAAGGGGGATCATTGAGGATGTATTAGTGAAGGTGGACAGGTTCATATTCCCTGCTAACCTTGTGGTACATGACATGAAAGGAGATAAGGAAATACCCTTGATAGTTGGCGGACCTTTCTAGCTACTGGTAGGGCAATGATTGATATTGAAGAGGGGAAATTGACCGTAAGAGTGAATGATCAAAAAGCTACCTTTAATATCTTAAAGTCAATGAGGCTTCCCCAAAGATTCTAGTGAGGATCATACCCATACAATTGATGTAGTGGACTAGGTAGTGGGCAAAAAAATTTTGGATAGTTTTAAAGAAGGCCAAGTAGAGCCACTAGAGATTGAGGATGAGAAGGAGATACATAGGGAGGGATTTGATATACCATTACAGGGGAACTTAAGGAAAAATTGTGCTCTTGGACACCACAACCTTATGATCCGTATCAATTTGGGACATATGTGATGGACGATGAGGAAGATGAGATATTGGATGTTACTGTTATGTGATTTGATAAGGCCAGCTTTTACTGTGGAGTTTTGTACTTTCTTTGTTAAACATGGAGTTGTGGTACTTTACTGCATTTGTGATATTTTTCTTACGAGTAGTTGTTTGTAGCTTGATTTTATTTTTATTGGTATGCTCTATTTTCAATTTTTTTCATTGTTATTCTCCCTATTGACTTGTGTAATGTTTATTTTTTATGTACCTTACAAGCAGGTTGCATAATTCTATACTTTTGAAAAACATGTTTTTTCATATTGTTTTTCTTCTGTTATTATCTTCTATTGAGACGATTTGGCATGGAGATGTTAAAACGGTAGGAAATGAACCAAGTTTGGGTGAGGGAAGTTCACAAAATTTGCTGCCCTTAAGTGATTATGTTACTTGCTGAGATTTTGATTTTTACCAAATTTTATTAGTATTAATTCGTTTTTGATAAAAAGAAAGATTTCTATTAGGGCATTGTGAAATTCATTAATAGTTAGGATGGATTTGCATAATACGAGCCTTGTGGCTCAAATATTTTTCCTTTTTTCAAACATAAAAATCTCTAAGCATTTAAAGAGGTAGAAGTATAAGACTCCTCAGTAATCCTTAGAATTTTTAAAACCTTACTATTTTCATTTTAACAAAGGATGAACATTAATTTGAATGGGTTTTTTTAAGAACCGAAGATCATAACAAGGGGAAAGTGAACATACGATTAAGGAGGGACTAAAAAGCCTGAAGTCCTAAAAAGCAAAAAAAGATAAAAAAGCTGGATGTTTAACTAAATATAGTAATTCTCAGATGACTAAAATTAAAAGAAAGAAAAATGATATATTTATAAAAAGAGATAAAAAAAAAAGAAAAATAGATATCTGAGAAAAACCTGAAGGCTAAGCACTATCATATTCAAAAGTTGAACTTTTAGCCTTGTCCCTATATTAAATAGTTTTCTTTCAATTGTAATACAATTATTGGGAAGTTATAAATGTGTGAATAGTTTAGGGAAAGCTGATCATTAAAATAAGAAGTAAGCATTTAAACATTCGTGGAAAGATAAGTGGGATTTTAGTCTCACCAATTTAAATAATTAAAGTTTTTATGTTTAAAACAAGGCAAAACATGATGAGTTTAAGATGTAATTATGCAAATGAATACTCTCATAGTACTAGAAACCTTAATACCTTATTATATGTTTATTTATTTTTATATAGAATAAGATTCTCATAAAATAAAGGCAACCCATTTTGATTGAAATCTGAGTTGGGTCATAGAGATTTCTTAAGGGCAAGTAGTAGGCAAGTTTAGGGAATTTGATAAAAATTGAATATGTAATATTTTAATGGCACATTTTCCCATATTTTTACAACTTTTTCTACTAATATTATGCTTGAGAAGAGTATTCTTATCTTAGTTGTGCAAGAGACAAGGGACGAGTGAAATTTGATTGAAAAAGAGTGGAAATCAGTATAAAATAGAGATTCAAACCAACATACCCGCGACATACATTCAATGTGCCCGCTTTAACTCTGGCACACTCGTGCTATGTTCAATTCACCTGTGCCTACCATAAAAATGCCCACACTCATGGCAGGCACCCGCGCGTGTTTGTCCTCCTAAAATGCGCTCACCTATGCCATAGTTGAGGTACACCCGCACCATAGTTGAGGCACACCCACGCCATTTCCAGAGCACCCGCATCGGCTTAACGACATGCTCACATCTAGTTTAATGAACTTATTTTGATAAGAACTTTATTTCCTTTATTGAATCTTGCCTAGATATCTACTCAAAAGTTTAGTCTTAGAAGACCTTTAGCAGCTAATAGCTATAAAAAAGCAATAATCCGATTAGGGAGAGCTTTTCCCTAAAGTTTTTCTTCGTCCTTTGGATTATAAACTTAAGGGCTGATTTTTCACTTTGAGTTCTAGTGAATTTTTTATAGATTTATTGTATTTGTGGGAGAGGTACTACTCTTGTGGAGAAGATGAGCCTTTGTTATAAATCTTAGTTTTTTTTATATCTTGCAAGGATGATCTGCATAGATTTCATGTTTGTGGTTTTCTCGACAATATGTTATTAAACTTTTTTTTGTGTCTTTGTGATGTATGAGTATTAATTTTCATTTTGGTTTTTTGAGATGTTTTCCCACTAGTGTTTTCTTGTGATTCCATGACCTATGTTGTTGGATAACCTATAAACTTAATTTACAGTTAGTTTGGCAAACTAGAATGTTAAAATATTTCTTGAAGCTACAACCGAGTAATCATGGTTCGATCGAATGAATACCAAATGCTCTTTACAAATGTGAAGCGGTGTTGGAAGCGGTACAGATGTGGAGCAACGCCAATGACAGTTACAGAGCCAAAATATGTTATATTCAGTTATCGATATTTAAAGATGTAATAAAATATAATTGTAATAACATTCCCATTAAATGGATGGACAACTATGTAATTTATAATACCAGACCAAAGAGTTATAAATAGAAATATCATTTTCACTCAGGGGGGCCTTAGAAAAACTTCTAAAAAACTAAGTATTACTTGTGTTTTATTTCTCTTTCATTCATTCGACCGATGTTCTACTCTTTTGATGTTTTCCACAAAACAATTTAGGATCCAACATTACTTTCATACATAGGTAGGTTAATTAGCATAGATTTTCCACATGACCTTAGATTTCTTAAATATATTTCTAAATTTCTTTCCTACATAATTAGTTTGAGGAGCTTATAATGCCACGTCTCAATTTGACTTACTTGACGCTCCTACTTCTTCCGAATTGACTCAGTTCATTTACGCACTATTTATAACCACAAATAAAAATTGTATAAAGCTTTTTATACATCCTTTAATCATCACCATGACATCGTTAATTCACATGAAGCACATTAGGTCATCACTGACTTGAAGTAATCAACAAAGAACCTAAATACTCTTTCCAATAGCAATAGAGTTTACTTTCACACGTGATTTCAAAGTAAATGAAAAAAATCAACAAGATGGTGAGACAATCGATGGCCATGATGAAGTCATTACAAGTAACAGTATATCTTCAGTTGTGTTAAATTTCTTTCGTTTTCCCCCCCTTAATCATAAGAGTCTGTTTGGGGCAGCTGTAGCTTATTGAATAATCTACTAATAAGCTGAATAAAAATAATCTGCTGATAAGCTAGATGGGGTGAGTATTATAAATTTTTATTGTTTTGTAAAAGCCAGACCACTACCAGAAAGCTGTCATCACACCTAGATAAATGAGATGTGAAAACGTTACTTTCAGCGTTTTTAAAACGCATAAGATGTCAAAACACAGAGATGTGTATTCAAAACACCGCCACAACCAACCCTAAAAGGGTGAAACCAGATTTTTCAAAAAAGTATTGCCATAATTGGCAAGTACGTGAAACTTGAAAGC
This sequence comes from Phalaenopsis equestris, assembly GCF_001263595.1. Classification (NCBI taxonomy): domain Eukaryota; kingdom Viridiplantae; phylum Streptophyta; class Magnoliopsida; order Asparagales; family Orchidaceae; genus Phalaenopsis; species Phalaenopsis equestris. The sequence goes on from NW_018253128.1 coordinate 5,190, forward strand.
ACCTTTTACCATAATCGGGACGCAAAACATTCATTTTTCAATCATAAAACCTCGTGGGCGGCTTCATCGAATTATGCTTTACTAAATGAAATAAAACTTAATAATAATAAATAAAAATTGATGTAATTAAATTAATTAATTTTGCTAAATTACTAATAGAAAAGTGCACGCATTAATATGTCGGCAATGGCCAATTTGAAGTCACCATAGGTCATCCATGAAGTCATGAGCTAAGCTTATGCCTCCATGCACGTGAAAGTTAGCCCAACTCTTCCCCATGCAAATGTAATTATTTTATTTCTTTTGCTTACTTTGAATTCTTTCCGGAAGGTCGGAATGTATTAAACCTAACATCATATACGACTTGTAATAAATTAAAATAAAAATTTAATTGGTTGATGGCCAGAATTTCTTGTGACCTCGTTAAATATCTGTGTTCTTCTGGATTTGTGTCGATTGATGTTTTCTTCGCCCTAATTTTCTCAACAAAATATCAAAGCTCGACTACCATAAGACACCATGAGAAGCTAGTTTTCCATTATAGTATATTCCTAAATTGCTTTTTACATAAATTAGGCTAACAAAATAATCAAAATATTTTAAGAATTTCTATGTTTATTGCATGAACGAGAAGCTAATATTGATTAAATGCATTTTCCTTCTTGAAAGTAAAGCGTGGTAAGAGTACAACTTGACAAGCATAAAGTCATGCTTCAAGATTCTAAAACGACAGCGATATGTAACATATGAAAAGTAGCTTCTACTAGGTTTTTTACAAGTTTTTCAATGTAATAAGTTAGTAATGCATGATTCACACATGCGTGTTAGGTATATTTAAAAAATATGATGCTTTGAAAAAGATATTCAAAATGTTATTTAACTTCTCTAATTTTTAGTTGGAAAGCAAAATATTCTGTCTCTTGAAAATTCTATTTTGATTTGGTCTTGTGTGATATCATTTAAAGCTAAAATTTTAATAGTTAAATTGAATTTTATAAAATAAAAAATAATAAATTTAATGCATGATATAATTATGATAGAAAGGCAATGAATGAGTATATTGGAGGAAAAAATAGAGTGTTACGTATTTTAAATAAAACTCTAAATATATCAACCATGTGTTGAAGGATTAGGATGGTGAAGGAGTATACATAAAATAATTCGATTTAGATCAAAATAAATTAGAAATGTAAGATTATTTTTAACACAATGTGTAAGATTAAAAATAAATAAATATAAAATGAGAATTCATAAAACGGACATCAAATAAATGAGATGAAGATACTAATGATGATGAGTGAAATTTTCTATAAATAGAAAGAGCATCTCAATAAAAAAAAACTTCCTTTTTTTTGCAATTCCATGAGCAACTTACTTGCATTTAGATGACATAAGTACCAGCCGTCCCTAAACTTATATCACCCTCAAAATAGGAAAATTTTGTCTTACTTCGTTCGCATGCATGTTCTCTCTTCAAAATGAGGCGCCATCACCTAAAATATCATTGTATATATATATATATAATATCATTGTATGGACCAAGAATTTTGTATTCGAATAAATGATCATTTTTATGAATAGTTTTATATCTTATGATAAAATATTTGCTTTGAGTAATAAATCTTAATTTGAGTACGCGACACACACACATATGTATGTATGTAGGTATCACAACATTTGCTATGTGTATATCTATGTTAGTGTCTACATGCATATACGTAAGTACGTATGCACGTATCACAACATTTGCTGAATTAGGGGGGCTTTGAACTTTCTTTCGAACCAGAATAAGAACTCCCCAACAATAATTAATGGTGTCTTCCATTTTCACAGAAAAAAATAATCAAGCACAAATGATTTCTAAACGTTCCAATCACCTGATTTGATCCCACAGCAAAGCAAAAGTAGAAAATCAAACGATGGGCACAAATTATTCGGAGAACATTTTTTTCAATGTCCGAAAGAAGCGGTTCACATTACATTGAAATTCAAAATAATAATAAAAAAATATAGCACACGTGGGCTGAATAAATATTGATATAATAAGAACCGTTCCGTAGCTGCTGACAAACTCTGCCAAAATCGTTGACGTGGAGGAACCTCTTTGGTCCATTTACGTAGGTTAGGTTTTAGCATAAAGATGAAAATAGGCCACTTTTGCGGTTTTTATGAAGAATCTGACGACTCTCGATATTAGCCCTAGCTTTCTTGACAGTTTGGCAAATGAAGATATTCTCATTCCATTAACCTAACTTAGAATGCTTATTCCCCTTAAATATGAACTACGATTTTGATTCCAGCGGTCTGCATCAATAAAGTAAACGGTTGAGAAATTGATTGATTTTCTTTTGGCTTGAAATAAGACAAGTTGTGAAGGAGTTGGTTAATGCTTTTGAGGTGGAATTTCTTTTAAATAAATATTTATTTTTGCCAAAGAACTCAATGAACTAATGACATCTAGCACGTACTACAATTTGTAGGTAGTTTGTGAAAAGCATTTTAGATGGCCGTTTTTCTATTAATTTTTTTCTTTCAGCGTATGAAATGGATTAATGGTGGGTGTGATTTGAGTAGTCAGCGTACTATGATTTCTCTCTTCAAATCTTAATAAGTTGAAATCATTGTTTGATCACTTAATAATCAGCACTATTAAATGTGCCCATATGAACTTATGTAATCATGTAGACTTTCTTTCAAAGAGCACCGACAAAATTGTACAAGAGACTTTTACAATCCTTTTAGCAAAAATACTCTACTCCTTACGATCTTTAGCAGCAAATGTTTCTTTTAATAGTTGTTAGAAAAAATTTAAGGAATACGAAAAAATAGTGATGATGTGAAAGATAATTTTTTTATAAAACCAATAATTTGAAATAAAGAAGAATGAGTTATTATGAATATCATATTGATTTAAAATGTATTTATTAAACTAAAGTTGACTTCATGATTTTGGGAACAAGTTACTTAATTGCATTTATTGATATCTTTATTAATTCACATTCTCACAAACAATAGTATTTTAGATTATTATTTTATTTTAATATGCTTTGTAAAAATTAAATTTATTTCTATATTTATAAGTTTTAGAAAATAGTAATTTGTGTTATGTAATTTTATAAATCATTTTTTAATTAAGATAAAAATAATACAAATAAATTTCGACGTTATCAAAAGGAGACAATACATTTATAAGTCCTTTTATGACATTCAATTCAATCAATACACAAATTTTATTTAAGACCGCTAAATATTTTAAAAAAAATGACTTGGAAGAAATCAATACAAAAACAGATTTAGTATCATTTTCATTTATTATTATTATTATTATTATTATTATATTCTACTTACACTTTAATTTTTCCCTTTTATTGTTACTCGATTATAGAGCAGTCAATCATATTTATTAATTGTTATCACTATTGATTTATTATGAATTTTTCATATTAACTTTTTACTTGATAATATTGTAAGATTATGATTGTCTTATGAAAATTATATATTTATGTCATTAGGCAAATAGTTATAATGTTAGATGAAACACAAAATGGAATTTGAAGATATAAATTATAAAAACAGTAACATGTCATGTCACAGGATAACACTAGCATATGAGCTTGCGATGGGACAAGAGCCATCTGCTGCTGACATACATAAACACACACATAAGCAACACTCGGATCAGGCTTGGATCGATGACAAGTCTTGGATGACCCAAGTAATTCAAGAGCTAAACAAGTTCGATGTTTATTCATGCTCTAAATCTACCAAACTAATTTTTTGTAGGAAAAATTCCATAAGACGAAGGAAAGTCAATCCTAGTAGTCGGATGGTATTACGATCCAAGGATTCTGATCTGTCAGAGTACGAGCTATGGAGGAAGACTACCGGAGGAAGAAGAAGGGCCAGTCAACAGGCTAGGGTATCACGCGCTCATCCACGACACTCATCTCTCCACCATTGCATATGTGGCACATTACAAGTTTACCACCACAATCCATCGGTTATGATAAGAAAAATCATTGTTTTTATTGTTACCGACAGTTTTCAGATGATTTTAGGATCGTAGGTAGAACCCTTGTCGGTAATTAAAAAACCAACAATATTCTGACAGTATAAATTTACCGACAGTTATCCGATAAGTTAATGTCGTAGATTTTTTCGAGAAATTTTCAATCATTGGTAATTATCGGTTCATATAACCCACAGCTTTTTTGTAGGTAATAGCGACGACATACACGTCAGAAAGTGTCGCACCCGTTGATTCTTTGAAGCAGGCAAAACCATTAGTTATGTCACTTATGCATCATTTTATATAACCAAAGACTTAGCTATTAGAAAACTGCCGCACACATTTTTTTTTTTATCCAGGCAAAAACTATCTGTTAAGCGTCATTTATGCTTTGTTTTTTATAACTAACAAGGTAACTGCCAGAAAAATGAAGCACATGTTATTTTTGTGTGGCATTTTAAGCCTTTGGTTATTTGTTGATTAGGCATCGGTAACAATGTTCATTGGCTACACTCGTTTTTGCTTACCAGCGGGAAGCCGTTCAAAGCCTATACCATAACGAAAAAAAATAAATTCTTTCTTTTTTGTATTTACATTACCATACCTACTATCACAACATTTATTATATAATTCCAATCATTTAATGAAATAACATAAATATTACGAAGTAATTTATCCAATCGAATAATGAAATAAGTAAAATGCATTTATTCTAAAATATGCACATCACTGTTCACAAAAAAAAATATGTCCAAATGTACATAAACATAAATAAAGAAAAAAAGCCTCTCCTACTCATCCTCCTCCATCTCATCAACCACACTCTCACTGTCCTCCACCACTTTCTCCTCCAATTCTGTCGTTGTCTTGCCACGCACTACATAAATTTAGGATTTTTTCGACAACCACAATTCATCGGTTATGTTAAGAAAAACTATCGTTTTTAATATTACCAATGTTCTTAAGCTTGTAAGTAAAACACTTATCGAAATTTTCAAAAAAATAATGATATTCCAATAGTATAAATTTATTGATGGTTATCCGACAATTTAATGTTGTAATTTTTTTTTTAAATCTAGTCATCAGTGATCATCAGTTTTTATAATTAACAATTTGTCTGTTCGTAAGAGCAATGACATACAAATCAGAAAAGTGTCGCAACCATCGATTTTTTAAAGCAGGAAAAATTATCGGTTATGTGTCATTTTTTATAATTGATGCGTTAACTGTTGCAAAAGTGATGCACCTGTCGGTTGTTTGATGCAAGTAAAAATTATCGGTTAAGCATCAGTTATGCATCATTTTTTATCACCAATGAATTCACAAAAGTATCACACCCATCAGTTATACATTACCACGTCTGTCGCAAAAGTATCACACCCATTAGTTTTTAAATAAAAAAAAGTCATCGGTTAAGTATCGTTTCTGCGTCATTTTTTATAACCGAGTGGTTAACTATCGAAAAAGCGTTGTGTCCATTGTTATTGTGTGTTGCACATTGAGCTTCAGTTATGTATCGGTTAGGCGTCAGTAAAAATGACCATTAGCTAGCCGTTAGTTTTGTCTACCGATAATTTTGAAATTGACACAAAATCGTTGAAAAGTCACCAATAATCTGCATCATAAGAAAAATTAAATTTTTTCTTTCGTATTTACATTACTACACCTACTATCACAATATTTAATATGCAATTCCTAGCATTTAAGGAAATAACATAGCTATCAAATAACAACTTTTCCAATCAAATAATGAAATAAATAAAAATATTTACTCTAAGATATGTTCATCACTGTTCTTAGAAAAAATATACGTACAAATGTACATAAACAAAAGAAAAAAAGGAAAAACCTTCTCTTAATCGTCCTCCTCTTTCTCGTCAACCTCATCTTCATCATCCTCCGCTGCTTCCTCCTCTTTCAATGTGGTCGCTGTCTTGCGTCAGTCCCTCATCCGCTGCCGAAAGGAATCCAACTCAGCCTTCAGCTTGGTCTCCATGTTAGCCTCCAGCTCCGACCTCATCTAAAAGATGCGGTCCTCCATCTCGGCAGAGAATGTAGCAACGCGCTTGGAGAAGTCCTCATCTTGTGCAGTAGAGGTAGACTCTGTAGATGCACTGGTGGAGGAATGATCATCGTTGGAAAGCCCCTGTGACTCAAGCCCATAGACTCGATCACTCTTCTTCACTTCGGTAGTCTCTCTCCATAGCTCATGCTCGAAATGATCATGCTCGTGGATCGTAATGCTTCAAATGCTTGGGATCGGTTCAATTTCAATTGTTGGAATCTCTTTTACAATCAAAAGAAGTTACATTCAGTTAGATCTAACATGTATTAACATCAAACTAGTTTAGCTTGTCAATTATCTGGGTCTCACGAGATCTATCGCCAATCTAGGACTGGTCAGATCACCTCCTATAGGTGTGCTTATGTACATCAGTGACAGAGGGCTCTCGTCCAATCTCCACATTCCATTAATAAAATAAAATAGTTAGAATAAAACATCAAACTATAGAAAAACTTATATAATAACTAAAATCTTACTATCTTGCGCTTGTATTTTGTATATAGAAGCACCCCACCAATGTGCTTAGAGGGCCCCATTCCTCCACAGTCTAAGTGTCTGTTCTTCTTTGCCTACTTCTTGTTCTTCTAGTAGTCTAAAGAATCACAGGCTTTATGCAGGGTGGCAAAAAACATTCTCTCTGAGTGATAGAGGAAGTTATTCTGATTTTTAGATATTGTCAAACATGTCCTAGAGAAGATCGCTGCCCTGCACTCGAAGTTGCACCGTATGTGCACCTCGTGCTCAATACACTAGGAGAATTATTTCAACAAATACTAAAAGGGTTATATTTGATTGATAGATAAATAAATAAACTTAAGTTATTTGTGAAATATATTTACGTCAAACTCCTGAAACTAAACAACTCGAATGATCATGGGGATCTCCTTCCACGATAAATATT
>NW_018253128.1:12667-15723 GCF_001263595.1 Phalaenopsis equestris
GGTGGGTACTGGGGTGGGGTTCGGGGCGATGGTTGAGGTAGGGTGGGGTTGGTGTGGGAGCGGTGGTATCAAAGTTGGGCAACCTCTCCTGATGTTCTTCTTCACCAAATAGTGTTGTGGTCCACACCCCCCCTCCCCCATAAGTGGAGAGGTAGACTGTTCCTGCCTCAAGTCAACATCTGTAACAGAGAAATTAGATTTTATTAATTAGAGCATATAACACAAATGATGTAATAAAATTAAAAAAATAGTACGTAATAAACATAAAACACATAAAGATGCAGTAGGCACGTAAAAAAAACTATAAAGTGCAAGGTACAACTACTAAAACTGAAAACACAAAATTACGCAACAAGCTGAAATACAAAATTTCAATGAATGGCATAATAAACTTACTAATCTTACTCATCATCTTCTGAAGAGTGACTGGAGGACGTAGTCATGTTCTCTTCTTCAAAAAAAACATCAGAGACGTACTAATCATTGTGCTTAATTTCTTCGTATTCACCATTAGCAACACTAGATTGAGCTCTACATTGATTTCTTCAAGTAGAAAACACAAAACTATCATTTCAGTTTCTTGATGGATGGATTCACTGATATTCTAAATATTAATGGAGTTATTCATTTAATCAAAATGACAACCGCTCTATCTTTGTTATCTCTTGCTCTATGTGGATATCGAAGGCAGTAAACATGACTCGCCTATTGGGCTAGAATGAAAGGATCAAATTTAGCATATATTCTATTCAATTTCACTTTTAGATATTATATAGTTATGTTGACCTCATTTTTGGTTGAGGTTTAGTTTTTCCTCTTTAGTAGCCTAGGGTCTAGCTATAGGACTTTCCTGTTGACTATTCCTAGAAAACTAGACATGGAACCCTCACCATTAGAAAATTCTACACTCCTCTTTACTCAACTTAAAGTTCCACATATTGGTCCTAACCTCTAGCACTTAGTAGGTGGGGTCACTATAAGGGAAACTCAACACGAGTCACCCTTAGGACTGCTGGACCTTAGGGTTGACCCTGGGTGTTGGTCTAGCGCTTAAGGTACATACTTGCAACCACTTCTGCTCACAATCACTCATTATCATAAACCCAGAACTTCTAAGCTTTGGTCCCTTGATACTTTTGGGAGACTCTTGTAGGTGGTTCCCTGAGCTATGGTTTAGCTAAGACCACTACATAGAGGACCCAAAATGGGGTTTCCATTGGTCCATGACTTATTGATGCTAGTTGGCACTCCAACTCTACCAAGATACCCAACCTACTCTTTTGCCCCTAAATTCCCTCAAATTACCTAGATACCCTTGGGACCCCAAATTTTACCAAAATCTCCAAATCTAGCCAAAATATCCAAGTTTATTCAAAAATCATTTCAAACACCTTGAAAGTACCCAAACTACCAAAAATTACCAAAATACCCCTCCATATCCATACCAAAATGCCTTCCTAGGCCCAACATTTCAAAAATTCTAAAAAATCTAAAAAATTTCTAAAATATCCTAAATATTCCTAATTTCATTATTGTCAACTACCACATGACCCAATTTGGCCAATTTTACCATCTTTGACAAAGATCCCGAAAACTGCCTTTAAAAGCCCAAATTTTCTTAAATTCAACTCAAATGTCCATCAACCCCAATTTCAATACTAAACTCAAATTCACTTTTGTTAAATCCAAGCCTAATTGGCCCATTATTTGAGCCCAATTTTGAGTTAGGTTAAAGCCCCAATTTTGGCCACATGACCTAATCTCATCACCACAATTAATGTTGAAAAATCTTTATAACATTCATATACATCAAAATAAACCATCAATTGGCCTTGGGGAAGCCTCAAATCCATTTGATTTTGGCCTAAATCCAAAATTCCCAAATTGGCTAAGTCCCCAAATTTTACTCAATTGATATCCTTAACGTCCAAATTGGCATCCAATTCATAATGAAAATTAACATACAGGTCCCTATTAACCATTTGCAACAATCGTATGTTTGAAACAAAATGGGTTAATTGGTAGAAACCAACCTCACTTGTCCTAATAAAAAAAGATAAAATTACAACTTCCCTAAAATTACATAAGTTTGGGAGTCCAATCAATTAAATGATCCTAGATTTTAGGGTATGATTTTGGGTGTCAATAAATTACTAATATAATACCCCTATTTGATGAACACAAAAAAAAATATATGTATGAATCATCACCATCATTTACAAGTCAAAATTCATTTGCAATGATTAAGACACTCACCAAAAATTTTAAGGGCTTAGTAGTGACTTAGGCTAAATCAAGTTTCATTTAAATAAGGATTAGAAAAGTAAACATCATTGAAAGTTAAAATATCTTACAAACACTACAAAATTTGGCTAAGTGTTCCAACAACACTAGCTTGCCTTTTTAAGGATCTTCACCCACATAATTTTTAAGTTGAATCACAAATGATAATTACCCTATTCTTAGGGATAATTGAGACATCAATGTTCATTGAGCATTAGAGTGTTCATAGGATGAATTATTAAGAAACATAATAAGTTTAAAAGAACTCGAGATTTTCCACCAGGCAGCGAGAGAGTAGCACGACACGACCTACTTCTTTCTCTAGATCTGTTAGATACCTTGGAGATCTACTAAACTTAATATGTTTTGATTGACAAAATCATCCTTAATTAAACTCCTAAGGACCAAACTCCTAAGGACTCCTTAATTAAACTCCTAAGGACCCATCAAGATATGACATAGGTTTAAGAAAACTACCAAAACCTTACTTTTTACCTTTATATAAATTGCCATGACATGCATTTTAAGTTTCAGGTGGTGGAACGAGAAGACTCGCCAGATATGCTTTTACAGTTTTCAGCGTTGTCTTTCTTGTAGTTTTATGTTATACTTTTATGCTTACAGAAATTTGCATGCTAAAAAATGATGTCACCCTGAATGAAAACTAAAACTATCAGGATAACCACAAAACCAAAACCAAAACCAAAACCAAAACTAAAACTAAAACAAAAATCAACCAAGATAAAATTCACCGCCACAACATTCAAAATATA
>NW_018253128.1:15796-19337 GCF_001263595.1 Phalaenopsis equestris
GTTTAGTAAGTTCATTTGGACTAAGTGAATCCAATAGAAAATAGTGATGCCGGAACGAGGGAACCGTAGGATCCTAACCAGTGTCACTATAATCAACTTTAATATGCCCTCATAAAATTTAAGGAACTTCAACCATAGGGACACCTAATTTGATATTATAACTTGACACATTAGATAACTCAAACTCATCGCGGTAGGAGCTTGGAGCTAGCTTGATGGGCAGCACGGCCATGTTCAACAGCAAAATCTGTCTTCCCCAGCTAAACCAATCTTCCTTCTTTAGACTTAAACAACGAAGTCATAGAACTTCGAGGTTGTTTGCTTATACAACGTAAATCCTCACCTTATCGCTTATCTTTAGGTCTTTGTACAACCATGTCGTATAACATAAGCCCTAACTCATCTTAGGATTTCGAGGTTGGCGTTTGTCACGACCTAAACCCTCACATCTTCCAGACTATTTGTGTGATCATTTCACACGAATGTATACTAATGTAAGCCCTAACAAATAAAGTTGGCAGGATGAAACACGTAAAATTTTCTCCTCTAAATTTAAGCCAAACATTAGGATAGCTTGGGAAGCCACCGAGGTTTGCTTATGGATCTATGACATACCCTAGTTCTTCCTCCTTTGGATTGTACAATACAATATTCCAAATTTGAAAAAATCCCCCTTCACACCCCTACGTCCGATCTCATTGAAGAGTCCTACCATTTGAAACTCCTTGAAGATAATATTTCCTAATTTTTATCGAGAGTCTTCTTAGGTGACTTTGGTCATTTAAGATGTAAATAACTATAAGGGCTTGCCCTTATAGGAAGCATGTCCAAACCCAGCTTAATGTAAACCCTATTTAATCATTTATATTAAATAGGAGAACTTGTCGGCAAATACAAAGGTTTCGCAGAACAGACGAACGTCATACTTTTCTTAGTTTATTTTATCAAGCCTCATTCTCAAGTCTTGTGTTTATTCTTCGAGATGAATACAAGATTTGAGGTACAACGCTCTTTCATTTAAACTATGAAAAATATGGGGTCAGTTTGATTTCATACTTTTCTAAACTCCAACGTCCTTCCGAAGCGGATGATGGGATTTCGATTTCGGTGACCGACAGCTTCTTACAGGCAACTCCCCCACCCAAAAATAGCACCGACATATCTTTTAGATTAAAATTAAACTCTTTAATTGCCCAAGATGCTTTATGCTCCAATTCTACTAGTAAGTGACATGTTTTCCTAAAATAAGTTTATATGGGGGCATTCCTATAGGAGTCTTATAAGCAGTTTTGCATGCTCATAATGCAGTATCTAATCTAGTAGACCAATCTAATTTATAAAAAAATATAGCTTTTTCTAAAATTTGTTTTATTTCACGATTTGATTTTTCTGCTAGAGCGCTAGTTTGAGGATGATAAACAATAGAGAATCTATGCATAATATCATACTTTTTTTATCAATTTCTCGATTCTCTTATTTTTAAAATGGAATCCTTCATCTGTAATAATTACTCTTGATAAATCATATGTTGTAAAAATATTTTTATTTAAAAATTTAGAAACACTCCGAGCATCACATGTAGGTACAACAACAGCTTTAATCCATTTGGACATATAGACATATAATCAACAAAAAGTAGTATATATAAGTTTTCAAATGAAGACATCAATGGTCCCATAAAGTCTAATCCCCACACATCAAAAATTTCAACTTCCAATGTGTAATTTAGAGACATTTCATTTCTTCTAGAAATATTATAAGTTTTTATATATCTACAAACATCTCTAAATAGAGTAGGTCAACAAAATCTAGCTTGTAAAATTTTATAAGCAGTTCAATTTGTTCCAAAATGTCCTCTAAATTCAGATAATTTCAGAATCATGACATGTTTCAATTATTTATTGAGTTTCTTCATAAGGTACACACCTTCTAATAATTAGATCTTTACATTGTTTATATAAATATGGTCACCCCAAAAATAGAATTTTGAATCATATATAAATTTATTTAATTGTTGATTCTTAATATCTGGTGGTAGAATATCACTTACAATATAATTTACTATATCGACATACCACGATGTATCTATTTCATCAATACTATATAATTGTTCATCAGAGAAATTTTCTAAAATTTAATTTGCAAAATTAGTTAATATTTCTTTTTTCTAGTCTAGACAAACGATAAGTTATTTGATTATCGTTTCACTTTCTATCAACTCCAGTAAAATCAAACTCTTACAATAGAAGTATCCATCTAATTAACCTTTGTTTAGCTTCCTTCTTTTGTATTAAGTATTTAATAGCAGAATGATCTGTATGCACTATACATTTAGTTCCAATTAAGTAAGGTCTAAATTTATCAAAGACATAAACAATAGCTAATAACTCTCTTTCAGTAGTAGTTAATTTGAGCATCATTCAAAGTTTTACTAGAATAATATATTACCTTACAAACTTTGTTGTGCCTTTGTCCTAAAACAGCTTCAATCGCATAATCATTAGCATCACACATTATTTCAAATGGTTTTTCCCAATCAGGTGGGACTATTTAAAGTGCAGTGATTAATTTTTCTTTCAATAATTCAAATGCTTTTACGCATTCCTCATTAAATTCAATTTTCGTATCTTTTTCTAAAAGTTGGCATAATGACTTACGTTTATGTAATGCCTGTAGAAACCAGCAATCATAGAAAACTTCTTACCCCTCTGACCGTAGTGGGTGGTGGTAATTTTTCAATAACTTGAATTTTTACAGGATCTACTTCTATGCCACATTCAGAAGTTTTATGCCAAAGTTCAATTTCTCCTGCAACCATAAATTGACATTTTTTCCAATTTAATAATAGGTTGATTTTTCACATAATTCCAAAAAATTTTCTAAATTATTTAAACATAATTCAAATGAAGTCCCGAACATAGAGAAATCATCTATAGATACTTCCATTCCATGTTCAATCAAATTATTAAATATTGACAACATACATCTTTGAAATGTGCAGGTGCATTGCATAGTCCAAAAGCATTCTACGAAAAGCAAATGTTCCATAAGGGCTTGTAAATGTTATCTTGTCTTGATCCTCAGGAGAAATTGGAATTTGATGATAACCGGTACATCTATCTAAAAAACAGTAATATTTTTTTCCAGTCAATCTATCCAATATTTGGTCTAGAAAGAGTAAGAGAAAGTGATCTTTCCTATTCACCATGTTTAATTTTTTTTAGTCTATACAAATTTGCCAACGCATACAGATTCTCCAACCAGTAACTTATCTTATTGGAATTAATTCATTTTTCTCATTTACTTTAACAGTCACTCCTCTTTTCTTTGGAACACAGTGAATTTGATTTATCCAAGCACTGTCTAAAATAGGATATATAATTCCAGCATCTAACCATTTTAAAATTTCTTTTTTAACAACTTCTTTCATTATTGGGTTTAATCTCCTTTGAGGATCAACTTTAGGTTCGTATTGTTCATCTAATAAAATTCTATGCATACAAATTGAAGGACAAATTCCTTTAATATCTGCTAAAGTCCA
>NW_018253128.1:25276-28435 GCF_001263595.1 Phalaenopsis equestris
ATATAAAAATAAAAAAGATGTCGATTTTTATATAGCATATATATATATATATATATATATATATATAAGCTTGTTAGTGTACACAAATAGAATGTAAAAACAACTGAACAATACTTAGAAAAATTATAATTTGTCAAATAATCGACAATCTTAGGAGAAAATAAATCACCGAATAATTATTAAAAGTTGGGTCTGGAAGCTCAAGGTTATTATACTAGGTACCCTATAGATAGAATAAAATACTGGGACCTCTAAACCAAATTGTCCTATCTCCTTAGACTATAAGGGTATCCTATAATGAAGTATCTCATGCTATGGACGGAGATACTCAAAACCATTGTCTAGGAGGAAAGATTAGACTATAAGGGTATCCTAGAATGAAGTATCTCATGCTATGGAGGAAGACACTCAAAACCATTGTCTACCGGGAAAGATTACCATAAGTCATTACTATGGTGACAAGAGAGAAGTATTGTTATTCTACTATTTAATAGCTCGAGACTATTAATGTTCCCGAGACGATGGAAAGACATGAGCATCTTGACCATGTGCATTACTACAAAATTTAGGCTCGTCCATCTATAGCAACCTGTTTGATGTTAGAGCTTCACCTCTACCTAAAAATCTATTATCCTTTCCTACCCTTAGACTAAGATGTGTCTATACTCAATCCTATCAAACTTAACTCAATCCCATTAAATTTAACCCAATCCTATCGAATTTAATCTAATCCTATCTATCTCAAATCAATCCTATCAGACATAACCCAATCTTATCAAGATCAGATTCAATCAAAATCAATTAAAATCCAATCATTATCCAAATTTGCTTCTCAAACATGACCCTTTGATTCAAGCACTGGATCATCACTCTGATTGTCAAATATTAGGCTCAATCAAAAGGGTAAACTCATTTTTAAAGCTCAAGTGAAGTCAACATTTGTCAAAACCTATCCCTTTTATGTAAGTCTTCAAACTCCACCATCTTATAAACATTTAGTATTGAATAAGAGAGAAATAAGACATAAATTAAATCACGAATGTTCTCAAGAATAATTTTTGAAATGTAATTAACTATGATGGAGCCCCATCATAAAGATACCAGACCCCAGAATGAAATAAACATTATCATACACCCGTAAGATAATGGAAAGATTCAGGTTCCATAGATTCATAAATAATAATGGTTTTCCTCATTTGAATGATTAGATCCATTTTAAGGTAGTATTTCAGTCTTTGGAGATAACATAACATTCTTCAAATATCGTATTTGATCATTTAGATATAAATCATTCTATGGTGGCCCTCAACAACAATAAGAAAATCCCACCATGTAACATCTTTTGTAGCGCTTAAAAGTTCTATAAATAAAAAATTACCACCATGTAACAACTAAAGCATTACTTTTAATTTCTAAGACTGATAAAATAAAATTTATTAGATGTTTCTTTTTCTTTTTTTTTTTTAATTATATTTCCTTTTTATTTCTCTTTGTTGAAGGGTCTGTTGAGAACCCATGGGTTAGGTTTAGATATTGCTAAGGACATAAGTAGATCAACACATTAAGAAGTAAAATAGTTTTATTTTGGAAAAGCATATGTTAAATTTGTTATTTAAATGGTATAAGCTTTAAATGTTGTGTTATTATGTGACCAATCAATCATTAAGGGCTTGTTTGGGATCATTTTTTTAGTTTTTGTTCTTTCATTTTTTAATATGTTTATCTTATGTATTTAAATATTTCTACATAAATCAATATGTTTGTAAAGAAGATCAAAGCAATTTATTTTTAATAGCAAATTGTTTTATATTTAACATGACAAATAAGATTTCTTTCAAATAAAGAGTATAAAATAAACTATAGAACCTATACAAAATGAAAAATACAAAATAAAAGAATGATAGATAGAACTCCAAAGTAGACCTAGATAAACTCTCAATGACCTAGCATTATAAGCTACCATGTGTGTCTAAAAAAAAATATCTCAGTAATTAATGGACATTCATTTCTTGTTGACAGAAACTTGTGAAATATTGTCACATATTTTACACGAATACGTACACAATATGAACAAATGACATTTCTATTTTTAATGTTACAGGATATGAGTACATTGTTAGACATAATATTATAATATATAAAATGGTATTTACATACATACCAACCAATTCTTTTGTAGTTGAATATCTACTACCCAAATTTTGTTGTTTGCATTCTTATCACATATAACACTGAAAATAATTACTAATTGCCATATTTGACATCAAGATAAATTTAAATTTTAGATTTTAAAAAAACATTCTTTAAGATTTTAATATAAAAATATTATATCTAAATTATATTTAATTTTTTTTAATTCATTAAACGTGGAACACTTATTTTCTGTGTTTGACACGTCTCACCCAGATAGAAAGTGTGTCGTGTTCGACAATAAACTGACATTGCACAACTCCTTAATTAGAAGTATATGTCATCATATGTAGTTATATATGCATTAAAAAATGAAGTAAACAAAACATTTGCATGTGAAACATGATGTTTGAACGTCTTTAGCACAAGCGAGGAAAGAGCCTTGAGTCTCCCTAAACATAATAATAATACATAAAAAGTCTTGAGCCAGAGTCTTGGGCAAGAATTTCCATCTAAAAGCCACTCTTGAATCTTCTCTTAAAGTACGGAATTGCACATGGGAGAAAATATGGGGCTTGTCATGTAAATTAACATTTCTAAGGGAACTTTCACTGCACATCCAACTGAACTAGTCTTAATTGCTAAATTTATTGCCTTTTGTGTTGTTTCTCTTAGAGAAACCAATATTAAATTTCATATTTAATAGTTTTTCTCTTGTATGAACACAAGGGAAGGTTTATGTTGGGAAAACTAGCAACAATGTTGCAAATTTTTCAAAGGAAACAATATATTAATTACTTGCTAACGCCAATGTTCGCAACAAAGATAGCGAGAGCATTTTGTTAATTACCTAATTAGCAATCTTAAGTCTACCATATACGTAACCAAGAGAGCAAGAACGTTTTGTTAATTACCGATTAGCAATCTTAAGTTAACTTTTAGCTGTAATAAGCGGGCAACCTTACTTTCCTTTGTATTGGCTACTAATTAATAAGAGACAAACAACTTTATTGTGATTTCAGATTTATC
>NW_018253129.1:0-12405 GCF_001263595.1 Phalaenopsis equestris
TTTTAAAAAAATATAATTTTTCCTACTAAAGATAGATTTTCATTTTCCTAAGCTCTTCAATAAATATTCTTAACTTGAGGTTCACCCTTTTCACCAAAAATTTCAACTAAATTTTCCTACTCCATTTTTATACTTAAAATTCTAACATCCTTAAGGTGCTCCACAAAACAATAATCATTAGAAATAAAATACAAATTTAATTTTAGTACTTTTGAAAACATGTAAGGTTTAAATTTGAAACATTTTTCCCCCCAAACTTAAGCTCAAACATGTGTAACAATGAAGTACAAAAATATACGACTGGGAAAGAACACTTTAACAATTTACTACACATCCTACAAAAATATCAACAAGTAGCACATGGTAGAATATTACAGTAGAAAGTAAATCTAGCCTAAACATGCTTGACATAACACTATAAAGGAATTTTAAATAGGAGAGCAAGTACAAACTGAAGATTAAACAAGAACGCATTTTAAAATTTATCATGGAATTACTAGATGCTAACAAGTTTAAAATATTGAGATAAGTTTTGTCATCTCCAATGACTCACAAACTTGACTCACAAACATAGACACACAAACTCCAATACATAGACTCACAGATTCATAAACAAACAGCAACTGAGGATAATTTGTTCTCCATTCTATTCATATTTTCCCTCCTTAATTTCAATTTCTAACGGAAGAAACTACACTAATAATGTGGGTGTATTATAAAACTTTATATGTTAATCAACCATGGACTAGAATTCCCTCATGGGTTGTCAATTTCAGGGTTACTCTAAATCTCAGGCATACACAATCTGGTAAATAAATATAGTGCAATTCATCCAAATGTTGTTCACTTAGTGAGTTCATGACCTTACTCAGTGAAAACAAAGTCAGATAAAGGAAGTAATAGAGTTGACATGGAGAGTCCAAGTTCAAACTCTACATGCTTCAAGGTAATGCTCAGCTCCGGTTGAGAACTAAGTTGTAACAGACTTGTCAACCTGCTACTACTAGAAATCATAAGTAAATCTAGTCATGACGAAGGAATTACCTCACTACATTAATTCAATCCACTCTTACACATCAAACACGGATCAAAGTCCAACATCTCACTATTATCCAATCCAACATAACAACAATCACACTAAACAGATAACAAAGACAACCATGGGTTGCCTCCCACGAAGTCCTTGGTCTAACATCGACAACCCGATGTATCTAATGTTTACTCTGATTGCCCCAACATCAAAATCTCATTCATTTTGCCTGTACTTCATGGAATATGCCATTCAGTGATTTTAAATAACTCTTTCTTAGGAGATCTTTTACTGATTTCATCATTTAATTTAGGTTCTTCTTGTGATTGAGTCGAATCTGAAGATATAAAGACTGGTGGTGTAGATGAATTCCCTAAACAGGTAGGCTTTAAAATTGTATGGAGTACATTCATCTTAGGTTCATGAGATTTTTCAAGAGATGGAATTAAAAATTTACTATTTTTGGTAATGTCCATTATTTCACACCTCTCTTGAACATACATAGAGTCTTCTTTAAAAATTGTTTTCAACTCATCATGAAAGTCCATTTTGATCTCATCTGTTAACTTACTCTCAAAACTTTCTTGGAAATGGTCTTTACTTAGATAATCAATTTGATCAACCCAAAAACAATCATCATCTTTTCTCTCAGCTGGATAATTCATAGTCTTTATAACATCAAAAGTGGCTTCATGGTAATTAATATTCATACTGAACTTTCCTTTTTGTGCATCTATCATAGATTATCCAGTAATAAGAAAATGTCTCCCTAAAATAATTAGATTTTCTCTATCTTCCTCCATATCTAATGCAATAAAGTCCATAGGAAAGATAAATTTATCCACTTTAACAAGCACGTCTTCTATAACCCATTTTTGATAAATGATAGATCGATCAGCTAACTGAAGGGTTACAGTGGTGGGAGAAATATCGGCTAAACCTAACCTTCTAAATATTGATAGTCTTCACATTAATGCTTGATCCTAAATCGCATAAAGCTTTTCCACATAATCTTTCTCCAAATACACAAGAAATTATTAAATTAGAAGGATCTTTAAGTTTCTTAGGAAGCTTTTTTGAAATATAGCACTGCACTCCTCACTTAGTGCAACTGTCTCGTAATCCCCAAATTTACTTTTCTTGTTTAATATCTCCTTCATAAATTTTTCATAATTTGTCATCTATTCCAAAGCTTCAGCGAAAGTAATATTTATTGTTAGCTTCTTAAGTTTGTCCATGAACTTTGAAAATTGTTTCTCCAACTCATGTTGTCTAAGTCTTTGAGGAAATGGAGGTGGTGGTCTTTCTAAATTGATTTTAGTTGGAGATATTAATTTTTTCAGATCCTTAGAAACATGTTCTTCAAGTCTTTTAGTTTCTTTTGTTTTTTCTCACAACTTCTTTCACTGTTCTAACCATATCCTCTATCTTTCTTACACTTCGTAAGTGGATAGCTTCTACTTGGTCATCATTTTTCTCTTTAGGGTTGATCTCAATGTTGCTAGGAAGTGTTCCTTGGGGTCTATTGTTAAGTGAATTAACAATTTATCCTAGTTGAATCCTAGTTGATTCTCTCGCAGCATTTTGACTTTACAACTGGTTTCCCATTTGCAATAGCACTTCTTCCATAGACATTCAATACCACTTCTTTACCACTTCTTCTATATACATCTTCTTATCCTCAAATTGTTGATCATTGTTAGAGTCCGGTGGATATGAAGCTTTATAGTTTGTGTTCCTCTTATTATTCCAACTTCCATTTGAATTTGCATGATTATTTTCCCATTTTTGGTTTCCACCCCCAATAGTATGATGCCAGTTAAAATTAGGATGGTTTTTCCAACCTGGGTTGTAAAAGTTAGAATACAGTTTGTTTATGGTATTTAAAGTTCCATATGATAACTTAGAATCAATCATATGTCCTAATGAACTTTCCTCACTTATTGGACTAAATTAAGGCTGGTTTATTCTAAATTGGTCCAATTTCCTTGATATTGTAGTAACCTGAGATGCAAGAATTGCAATCGCATCTGTATCATGAACACTGACTACCTTTTTAAGATTTATCTTTGCAGAGGGCCATTGAAATTCATTTGTAGTCATTTCTTCAATTAACACATATGCTTCATCAAATGGTTTTGACATTAATGAACCACCAGCCGCAGCGTCAATTGTAGGCCAAAGGGATCCTGCTAACCTATTGTAAAAAGTTTGAATGATTAACCAATCGGGCAGAGCGTGGTGTGGACACTTCCTTAGGAGTTCCTTAAATTCTTCCCAAGCTTCCTATATTGATTCCACATTATACTGATAAAATGAGATAATATTGTTTCTAAGTTTAGTTGTCCTTGAAGGTCGAAAATACTTAGCTAGCAATTTCTGAGTTAGCTCATCCAGTTTTTTTAATAAAGCCAGGTGCTAATGAGTATAACCACATTTTAGCCTTATCCCTTAGTGAGAAAGGAAAAAAGTCTTAGTCTAACAGCATGCATCGTCTGACATGACATACCGTTATAATGAAATATAGCACAAAATTCTAGAAAATTTGATAAGTTTAAATAGGGATCCTCCGAAGGAGTTCCCCCAAACTGGTTGTGATACACCAGAAGGAAAAACGCGGATAATCTCAGGATTTAGTTCAAACGAGTCAGCTTCTACAATAGGGTTTTGTATACTTGAGTGAATTTCATCTGTCGTAGGATTTACGTAATCCCTCGATGAAGTATGATGATTTCTTATAATGATTTTCCAAGTTATTGTGTTGAATGTTTTCTATTTCCATTTCTAGTTTTTCAAGTCCTTTCTATTTTTTGATTTTTTTTCTTTTTTCTAACTCAGGATCACAAAGCACAAGTCCAGCAAATCCTTTATTTCTCATACACCACACAACAAACAATACATTAACAATTAAACAAATAAAACAAACAATAAATTCAAAACAATAAAATATTTTCACAAACACCATGTTTTTCACACAAATAGGATTTTCACAACAATTTTTCAAACAAAAAAAACAAACACTTTTCACACAAAAATAGTTTTTACAACACTACAATTTTCAAGTCTAAGCCTAATTACTTCAACTAAAATTCTCCTAAAAGTTAAAATCAATCGTTGCGATCCCCGACAACGGCGCCATCGTTGCGATCCCCGACAACATCCCCGACAACGGCGCCAAAAACTTGATCTCGATATTTTCTATGTGTAAGGATTTATGAAGTTGACGCCACTACTTGAAGATTTTAATCCCCGACAACGACGCCAAAAACTTGATCTAGATATTTTTAATATGTAAGGATTTATGAAGTTGAGACCACTACTTGAAGATTTTAATCCCCGGTAATGGCACCAAAAACTTGATCCTAAACTTGATCCCAAGCTTAGTAAGATTCAATTATATTTGTAAGGATTCTACACAAGTATATGTATTGTTATCAAATAATATAAAGCTTTTTGATTATGCCCCGAATATCAATCTCACGGAGATCGAGGTTAATCACGGTGGCTTTCAAGAGAAGTTCTAGTTTAAAATAACACGCCCTAGCTTGGAAGGTCAATAAAGGTTTGGCTTTGATTATATCCTATAATTATCACTACAATACTATTTCTAATCCTAAACTAAAATACTTAGTGAAAATCAGAAAGTGGGCTTTAATATATTAAAAGTACTCTTCCTCATGCAATGAAATTAGTGACATGTGTAAAAGTAAAATAAGTAGTGAGAGAGACTATGATAAATAGGAGCAATTATATTTTTTACCCTTACTAGAGATGCTATAAAGAACATTGGTTAATCTAAAGTTTGAATAGTTCTGAAGACGGGCTAGGCAGGGAAGATACTAGCTCTCACTCTAGAGCTCCCTCTTATCCCTCCACCTGGAGGCTAACATTTCGCACCAAAACCTAAAAAATATACCAAATTAGGGGGCTTTAGCCTGTCACTCCAAATTCATCTAATTCTACACCCATTAAAGATTATTTTCCTATTTATTTGCACTCAATCATATGAACTACATTATCACAGTTGATTGAGACAATACCATCCCGGATATTACATGTTCTCACAACTGATTTTAACATGCAAGTTGATCAACTTTACATGTAATGAAGAATAAAGTAAAATCATCACAACATATTCTCACTCTACTCAATTCTATATCCTACACATGCATACTAATTCATTACAAGAAGGAAGAGTAAAGAAAACTACTCACTACACATGGAGAAACAAAAAGAAATTTTCACTGAACAAGACTTTGAAGCCATACAAAAAAAGTACTAAATTCAAATTAAAATATAATTAAAATACTTATCTCTTATGGAAATCAAACTCTCCTTGTATAGCAAAAGCAATCTCCTTACGATCCTCTCTAAGAATAAAGTGAAAAGAAAAGAATCTCTCACTCTCTCTCTTTCTCTCTCACCTTATCGCCCCACTTGGGGCTCCTGCCCAAACCTTCTTCCTCTTCTCCTCTTCTCCAAGCCTTCTTCTCCCTATTGATTCTAGAGTCTAAGAGTTATTTTAAAAGCATTTCCAAACCTTTTTTTATAATTTCCCAAGAGATGCTTAAGTGTCTCTTCAAAACTGTCCATATTCAATGAATCTTCCAAAAGGTGCCTTAAGTGCCTCTTCAAAACTCCATATAACCACCCCAAATTCTTCTAAAATGTATTTTTTTCATTTCCAATTAATTCCCCAAGAGATTCACGAAGCAACGCTTCAAAAATCGTTCAAATCCGATATATATTCTAGAAGATATGTTGAAAACTGTCTTTGGCAACTAAGCACCGTTTTTGGGAGCTTAAGCGCCCCCTCTCTGTCTGGTGGTGCCTAAGCACCATATTTGGGCGCTAAAGCACTGGGCACGGTCACTTAAGTGCCCAGTTTTGGTTCCCATGGCTCTGGTGTGCCCCGATTTGACCTGATTTGCTCCGTTTTTGACCTGATTTGCTCCGTTTTGGTCCATTTTTGTTCCTTTTGCTCCAATCACTCCAAATTCTTCAATTTAATGTACTTACAACCAAAAACACAAGAAAAAGTACCTTTAAAGTGCAATATCATTTTAAAATAAAGCATGAAAAATAGTACATTTTTAGGTGTATCAGCTAGCGACGTTAAACGAAGCGCTTTATGGGAGGCAACCCATTGTTATCAATTTGATTTTATTTAGTATGCTTAAAAATTTAGTATGTTTAAGAGTCATGATTATTAGTGTTGTATTGTGTTTGCTTTAGTGTGGATTGATCATTTTGATTAATGATTGGTGGATGTTTAGATTTGTTTAGATTGTTAGTGCTTTTTAGTGCTTTGATTTGATCTTTAAATGTGTCATGAGAGAGATGATTCCTTAACTTCTTGTTATGGTTAGACTTGTATGTTCTCTTATAATATTATGAATTTATTAGTGACAATTCCATCTCAAATTTTTTTCTTCCTTTCTTTGACCTTGTTTTCATTTGGTAGGAGTAGCTAAACGATTTGATGAGTAACATGTGGACGAATTTACACTATCCTTATAATTGCTAGAGGTGCTTAATTTTTGGGATATGGTGATGCCTGGTGTTGGTGATCGAGAACCAATATATCAGGGATAATATTATCTTTAAGATTAGAATTTATAAAATCATTTATAAGTACCCAATATATTTGTGTAATGATTCCGTTAGAAATTGGATGGAAGTTAGTGAGATGTGATGAGTTAAAGGAAGAATTGACCTCATTTATTATGTGTGTTTGTGTTTGTGTTACAATAATATATAGGACTTGAAGAACATTTTTATATTCCAATACTGAAACATGTTATACTAGTTAAACTTTTGTTTAGTTAATTTCTTTCTGGCATGTTTAGTTTAGATTTACTTTCTACTACTTATTTTTTATCCTGATAAATAATTGTAGATGTTTTTGATAGAGATTTGTGGTAGATAAAATTTCTAAATTGGTTTTCTTCTTACTTATATTTTCTTCACTAAATGCTATACATGTTAAAAATCAAGTTTGGGGTAGGAAGAAAAATAGATTTTAAAGCTAAGTATACTTCCTTTTAGTTTAATATTATTGTATGCATGTTTTAGGCTAGATTTACTTTCTCCTGCAGTCATTTTATCCTGATTATGAATGTATATGAATTTGATAGGGTGTTGTAGTAGTTAGTAGATTCAACTTTTACTTTTTCTTCCTGCTGCATTTTATGTAATTAATTGCAAAATATTTAAAAATTTAAGTTTGGGGGGAAGAAGAAAAAAATTCCTTAAAAGAATGAAACTAAATTTTATTTGTCCTCAATTAGCTATATTTTAAAATTTTAATTTAACATGACCTTTGGTATTAGAGGTTAACTTTTGATAACTATATTTGTGTTTCTAATTATATAGTAGACTTAAGTAAAAGATTTCAGTAATGAAAGTCGATTCTAGAGTTAAGATATTTGGTACGAATGAATAATACTATGCTTTTTCTATTTAAAGTAAAGGAAATTATATTTTTGAAGTATTAAGAATCTTAGAGTTTCATGTAAGAAGAAAAAAATGAAGCTTTATGATAAATCTTCAAAGATAATATGAATTTATAAAGTGAAGGAATGTGAAACGTTTGTAACTTTAAGAAGAGGATAGTGAAGTTTAAGATTACTAAAGGCTATCTAGATATAGTAATTCTCACATGAAAAAGAAAAAAAAAGAAAGGATTAAAAATGATCCTAAAAGAAAAAAAAAGAAAAGTCTGTGAGGAGAAGCTTGAGAAGATTCCTAATCAAAAATTGGCTTCACTTGAATCAACTTGAGGCTTTATTACAAGTTTTAAACTTGTATTTGAGTATTAGTATCTTTACTAATAAATTTCTCATGAAGTTCTTCTTCATATGGATATTCTAAGTGACTTTAATATGACAAATTACAATTCTTCTTGAAATGAATAGAGAATTAGAAATCTTAAACTTGACTACTAGAAGTTCTTATACTTTTAGTTTTGACTTAAAATGTTAAAAAATTTTCTTAAGTTGTGCAATTATATTTAGTAGACCAAAGTATAGAAATTTAAAAGTTAAACTCTCTACCATTAGTCATAACTTTTATGTAGTAAATGTGTTACTGAGGACAAGTAACAATTAAATTTGGGGGATTATGATACGCCTAAAAAAGTTTCAAATTTTCATATGTTTTTAATGCTTATATTTGGTAATTTTCAATGATATTGCACTTTAAAGAAATGTATTTTGTATATATTTAGTTTCAGGTACAGAAAATAGAGTTTTGGAGAAAAAGTAGCAAAAAACAATGCAATTTTGGAGCAAAAACGAGCAAGAAAGAAAATTTTGTCCTGACACATTTCGATATGTCTTTCTATGCTTAATCTCTTTTACACTTCTCACACATTTTTGAATGAAATTACACTTTAAAGGAAGGTTGTTTCTTTGTGCTTTGTGATGTGTTTCTCTTACTTTTTCTTTTAATTGGATATAGTGGCATGAGAAGATTATGCCATTATTTTCCTTTAGCAAAAAACAATGCAATTTTGGAGCAAAAACGAGCAAGAAAGAAAATTTTGTCCTGACACATTTCGATATGTCTTTCTATGCTTAATCTATTTTACACTTCTCACACATTTTTGAATGAAATTACACTTTAAAGGAAGGTTGTTTCTTTGTGCTTTGTGATGTGTTTCTCTTACTTTTTCTTTTAATTGGATATAGTGGCATGAGAAGATTATGCCATTATTTTCCTTTTACTTTTCTTTTGCAATTAGTAGGATTCATGTTTAGGATATTGGGATGCATTCTAGAAGAAGTTTTAATTATAAATTGTGATGGTTTTTCAACTCCGCTCTTAATTTACTTTTCAATCTGACCAATTGAATTGTTAAAATATGTTGTGAAACATATGATCCGGGAAATGGAGTATGAGTTTCATAACAAAGTGAGAATCACATTTAAGTCCATGAAGGAGTATTTTGTTCATGGGATTAAGTGTAAATAAATAGGGAAATATACTTTGTTGGGTGTAGAATTGAAGATTTATAGTGTGACAGACTAAAAATCCCCAATTCAATCTTAGTGTTTAAAAACTAAAGCGAGAGTTAGCCTTCAAGGGAAGGGAAGTGGGAGTTTTGGAGTGGGAGCCAGTATCCCTCTAGCCTAGCCACGAATTTAGGGACTAAAACTAAGATTACCCAATGATTTTCTATAATAGTGAATCAGGGTAGAGAATTTAAATTGTTCTTATTTGACACATATAATATTTAATGTATCTCATTCCTTTACATTATCTAATTTGCTACATAAGAATAGTAGTTTTTAACATCTTAAAGTTCCATCTAACTCATCCAAAAAGGGTTATCCTTAGAATTAATATTTACATTTAGGAATTGTTACAATCTTTACATTTAACATTCACATTCACATTTAGGAGTACTTGCTAGATAAAACACCATTTTAATCGACATTCCAAACTATGGACTAATATTAGTAGACTGGATTTTGACTTAGGACAACTTTCCTTGCTTCCTTGTGGGATCGATATTCGGAGCTTAATAAAAATTTTCTATATTTATTTAAGCGATACACGCACTTGCTTATAACCCATAGTGTGTGAACTATTCTCTATATTTTATAACATTTCAATTTTGCATATTAGTCGTTAAATATAAATTGGGTTAAGTTTTTTGCCATCTTTTGAAAGCTAAGTTACTGCATAAATATGGTTTGGCACCATCTCAGGGGAATTGAATTGACATAAAACACGCACAAAAACAACACACGCTAGGGGCGTATCACGGTTCAATTTGAGTCAAAATGGCTAGAAGTTGGGTTTGGGTTAGGCTAGCCATAACATTGACCTCAATTGGTTAGTCAATAAATAATGTGTAGATGATTGTCACAAGAGGTTTGGAAAATGTTTGGAGTGATTTTGAATTGGTTCAGAGGTTCAATTTGGAGGATTTTGGGCGTTTGGTCATTTTGGGGGTGTTGGGTTAAAGTTGGGTTTAAGTTAGTCTAAGGTTGGACTAAGCCCAAATTCATGGTTTAAAATGGTCTATAGGAATATCATGAAGAGTTCTCAACATCAATTGAGTTTCAATTTTGGGATTTGGGTATTCAATTAGGTGACATTTGGAGACATAGCTAATTTGGGGATTTTGGACTTGGGTTAAAATTTAGTGAAATTGAGGCTTGGCCAAGGCCAATTAAAGGTTCAATAGATGTATAAGATTGCTATGAAGAGTTTAGGATTTAAATTGGGGCAAACTTAGTAGGCTATGGGGTTCAATTTGGTGGGGTTAAGTCATATGATC
Organism: Phalaenopsis equestris; assembly: GCF_001263595.1. Lineage (NCBI taxonomy): Eukaryota > Viridiplantae > Streptophyta > Magnoliopsida > Asparagales > Orchidaceae > Phalaenopsis > Phalaenopsis equestris. The sequence continues at coordinate 10,320 of NW_018253129.1, forward strand.
AAAATTGGGGGTTTGACTTAGATCAAAATTGAGCTCAAAGCATGGGTCAATTAGGCTTGGATTTGGTTTGGATTGATCATATGAAAGATGAATTTGAGTATAGAATTGAAATTGGAGAGGATTGGGGCCAAATTGATGGACATTTGAGGTGAATTTGGGGAAATTAGACCTTTAAAGGCAATTTGGGGGTTTTGATCAAAATGGTCAAATTGGGTCCAATTGAATGATCCAAATTGGTTTTGGAGACATCTGAAATGATTTTGGATGTTTTGGAAAAGTTTGGGTCACCAAGGGTATTTTTATAATTTTGGCAAATTTAAGGGTATTTTGGTATATTTTGGCAATTTTGGGTGGTTTTTTGGGTATTTTGAAATGGTTTGAAATGATTTTTGAACAAATTTGGATATTTTGGTGAAATTGGGAATTTTGGCCAAATTTAGGGTTTGGGAGTGTTAAGGTAATTTGGGTGGATTTAGGGGCAAAATGGCAAGTTGGGTATTTTGGTAGAATTGGGATGCTAACCACCATATATGAGTTGTGGACCAATGAAATCCTCATTTGGGTCTTCTATGTACTGGTCTTAGATAAACCCTAGACTAGGGCTAGTGGGTCTAGGGGACCATCTACATGAGTCTCCCAAAAGATCAAGGGATCAAAGAACAATTTTGGGTTTAGGATTGCAAGTGAATATAAGTGATAGTGAGTGTAAATGAGTGAACTAGCTCTAGACCAGCACCCAAGGTCAGCCTTAAGGCCAGCTCTAAGGTCAAGCAGCCCTATGGGGACTCTCCTTTAGATCCCCCATACTGACCCCACCTATTAAGTATTAGAGGTTAGAACCAATATGTGGAACTTCAAGTTGAGGAATGAAGAGTTTAGTGTTTATAGTGGTAAGGGTTCCTTTTCTAGTTTTCTAGGAATAGTCAACAAGAAAGTCCTATTGCTAGACCTTAGGCTACTGAAGAAAAAAAAACTAAACCTCAAACAAAAGTGCGGTGTAGGAAGGGCTTTCATTTATTCTTGCATTGCAGATTTGGATACAGATTTTGTGTAGGTTTCATTTTTTGGGGAGTCAGACCTTTTCTCTTCGGAAGCTTTCTGCTCTAGAACCGCGACTTTTGGTGAAGATCAATTGTTTGGAGCGGCTTTCTTTTTGGTGCATTCATCAATTTTAGGTTTTTTTCCTCGGTTTCTTGCTTAGTTCGGGGATCCTCTCCCAAACCTTCTTTAAGTACTCAACTTTTGTTATTAACGCGTAGGGAGCCAAATAAAGCTCCTTCCCTTATGCATATATATATATATATATACATAGATATATATCTATATATACATATATATATATATGTATATATATATTATATCTGTGTGTGGGTGTGTGTGTGTGTGTAGATTTGTAGGTTTATATATATGTATATGTATATATAGATATGTAGATGTTTGTATCTCTATGCATAGATATGTAGATGTATATATCTTCATATGTATATGTATATACATGTATATATTCATGTATAACCATGCATATGGTTATACATGTTATTAAAGAAGGTTTGGGAGAGGATCCTCAAACTAAGCAAGAAACCAAGGCAAAAAAACCTAAATATACATGCATATTCATATACATTTAAAGATATATACATCTACATATCTATACATAGAGATATAAACATCTACATATCTATATATACATATACAAATCTATACATATACATATACATATATATAAATCTACAAATCTACACACACACACACAAATATATATATATATATATATCTTCATATATATAGATATACATTTGTATATACATGCCTATATATACATATACATCTACATATAGATATGTACATCTATATGTAGATATGTACATCTATATGTACATATAGATATGTACACACACATCTACACACACACACACACACACACACACACACACACACATATATATATATATATATATATGTATGTATATTGATGTATGTATGTATGTATGTATGTATAGATCTATACATAAATACATACATACATACATCATACATATATATACATACATCATACACACACACACACACACACACACACATATAT
>NW_018253129.1:13087-24811 GCF_001263595.1 Phalaenopsis equestris
TGTGTGTGTGTGTGTGTGTGTGTGTGTGTGTGTGTGTGTGTGTGTATACATTTGTATATGTATATGTATATGTATAGGCATATGAATGTATGTATAGGTATTTATGCATAGGTATATGGATGTATATATATGTATATACATGCATATATACATGGATATGCATGTATATACATGCATATGCATGTTTATACATGAATATATACATGTATATACATATGCATATAAAGATATATACATCTACACATCTATACTTAGAGATATATACATCTACTTATCTATATATACATATACATATATATGCATCTACGAATCTATACATTAGATTTATACATATATATAAATCTACAAATCTATACACACACACAACACACACACACACACACACGCACACGCACACGCACACGCACACGCACACGCACACCCGCACCCGCACCCGAAGGCTCTGGTTATTAGGAAATGAGGTTGAAGGCCTTCACTGTTACATATATACATCTGTATATATGTATACATATATACATCTATATATATATATATATATATACATATATATATATATATATATATATATAGATGTAGATGTATATGTTGATGTAGATGTATATCCATATAGATGTACATGTAGATGTAGATGCATATATATGTGCATGCAGATATATATATTTATCTATGTATGTGTGTGTGTGTGTATTTATTACATAGCCAATTTTGGGTGTGTATATATATATAATTTTTTATCTTACAATATATTTAATATGCATATAAATATATTTTAAGTACATATATTTTTAGTTTAATATACTTTATTTTAATATTTGATTTTATAATTATGTAGATATTATTTACGTATAAATTTTGTTTATTTTTATGAAAAATTTATATTAATTCATAACTTAAATAATATTAATGTAATTTTAATATTTATTAAGTAAATTTTAAATTTATTCCTTTTTGTTTTAATGCTAAAAAAATTAGGAGGAATGACATATTCACCACTTAAATTCAATGCATTTGCATGCTAAATTGATGCTACAATTTGTTTTATCCAAGGGTTACACACACACACACACATATATATATATATATCTATATATTTATATATATATGTATATAAATATATTTTTAATACACATATAATTATTGTAGATATTATTTACCTATTAAATTTAGTTTTTTTTATCAAAAAATTATATTATTACATAACTTAAATAATACTAATGTAAATTTAATATTTATCAAGTGAGTTTTAAATTTAATTTTTTTTTTGTTAATGCATAAACGATCCTTATTGATCTCCCTTGATTAGATGAGATTTTTATTGCTTTAAGGGCCTTAATAGCTTTAAAATTAATTGAGCTTTGACTTGTTGTATTCCTCTTATCGATATGGTCGATTTGATTATAAGTATATCAAATTTAAAGTTCATATGACCATCCAAGTAACATTCCAAAGCCCACTTAATGTGATTTAATCACTTGATCTAGATCCACTTGGAATTGAATCAGAAAAAAATTGGCATTATTGAGTTTGTCTTATCGAGACGATCAGTTTAACTATAAACTTGTTGAAATCGTGCCTCTGAATATGCTTCAATTTGAATATAGAATGCTTACTGCTAAAAAAATTATCTCGAGATTCATGCTAAATGATAAAATATCGTCATGCCGTACCAATTAGTATAAATTATATCTCATAAGCACACACACATAGATAGTTTTTTATTTTACAATATATTTAATATACATATAAATACATTTTAAATACTTATAACTATAGTTTAATGTACTTTATTTTGATATTTGAATTTGTAATAATTGTACATAATATTTAGGTATAAATTTTGTTTATTTTTATGACAAATTTATATTAATGCATAACTTAAATAATATTAATGTAATTTTAATATTTTAAATATATTTTAAGTACATATATTTTTAGTTTAATATACTTTATTTTAATATTTGATTTTATAATTATGTAGATATTATTTACGTATAAATTTTGTTTATTTTTATGAAAAATTTATATTAATTCATAACTTAAATAATATTAATGTAATTTTAATATTTATTAAGTAAATTTTAAATTTATTCTTTTTTGGTTTAATGCATACAAAAAATTAGGGGGAATGACATATTCACCACTTAAATTCAATGCATTTACATGCTAAATTGATGCTACAATTTGTTACATATATATGCCCACTTAATATGCACGAACATATTATTTTATTTTTATAAACTTAAGAATATAGATATTTTTATGTTATATAAAAAAATTAGGGGTATGAATATAAAAAATTAGATATGTGGAAATAAAGGAAATGAGTGGTATACATGTACATGCTCCAAGAAACCCGAGCCCTGAAAGGATAAGAATACCTTGTTAAGTCCGCAAAATCGGGTGGGACCTAATGCAATGTTTCACTTTCTCAAATGATCCAGACCGTTCCGGGCGAATCACTCACCCACCCCCTCTGCCTGCTAAGGTTTTCTTCTTTGGATCTTTTCATTCCCAAACCCTAGCTCTGCTGGTTCAGTGCTAATCCCATCCGCCGACTCTGAAAAAATCCCTGATCCCTTCGTGAGGTTCGGTATTCAGAACTTCCTCAGCCCGGGATAATTCGGTTTTCAGAAGTTTCTTTTGCCCGTATGCCTCCGGTGGGCAAGGTGCCGTACGTCTCGTGGGGCCGTAACAAGCGCATGGCTTTCAAGGAGGCGGAGGAGGAGGAGGGAGGGCCATGGTTGAATCTTTGGTTGGGGAATCTCTCTCCCGAGACGGTCGACGAGGATCTGATGGCAGCGTTCGCTAAGTTTGGTGCGATGGACTCCGTTACGTCCTACTTCCCACGGCCCTATGCCTTTGTGTACTTCAGAACCATCGAGGATGCCAAGGCCGCTAAACAGGCACTCCAGGGAATCGTGATCCGTGGAAGACCAATCAGAATCCAGTTTGCCCGACCGGTTGGTGTCAAACCCTACATGATTTATTTTCTTTGTCTGTTTTACCCATGTTCTTTTTGCTCAGTAAAGAGGAATTATGTTTCATTTTGGAGACAAATGATCTAAACGGTACATATTTTCTGGGAGAAACTACTTAATATTTGTCATGGAAGCACTGATTTACAATATAATTGATGGAGAATGTTTGCTGCAGATATTTAAATTTACTGAAAAAGATAGTAAAGTCATGTTTAATTTATTAATAGCATAGTAACGCTGCTTTGATTTCTTTTTCTTCTTTTGACATCAGTATATGTCCTCAATATCAGTTCTCTTTGAACCTTCACTATTCATGCTCGTCATGATCTCTTCAAATATTTTGATATTCGCCACCTATTTCTGCCAGTTATTTATGGACTTTTAATACTGTCTCCATGTTGTAGCATGATTTTACCCACGTTTTGGATTCCCTTCTAACATATGTTGATGTCAAAAGAAGGAAAATATAATTCTTTGCATTGTTATTATTTTTAAGTCATATTTAGTAAATTTGACTCTTTGAACTGGTGGTATGTTATCACATATATTGGAAATTGTGAGAATAGCCATGTAGCAACTTAATAGTGGGAATAAAAGTGCTTAGTCTTTTTATCTTCTCAATTCAAAATTCATTTGAGCTAAGACTATCATTTGGAGTTGACATAATGACGAGTGTTATGTCCTATCTGGAATTGATATGAGCATGTTTTTTTCCTCTAGAGGCATAGCTTTTATAAAATTTCTTGGATTTGAAAAAGCTTGTTTTTTCCTTCATCAACTTGCTTACACTTGGGGAAAAAAAGGAATTATTCATGCTCCTACAGGAAATCATTGCTTCTTCTTGAGATTTTGTATTTGGTAATTTGACTGAAACATATCTATCTGTGCAAATAGATTAGTTGCATTTAATTGTATTTGTTTTGCATTCATCAACTTTTGATATGCCTTAAAACGTAAATTTTGCTGCAAGTTCCGAAGTGATTAACATGGGTTCCAACATAACTGTTATACTACTACCATCTTAGTGAGACTTATTTGTGACTTGACTACTTAATTTTGTCAGCAGACTTTTACTTTGGAACTTATTTCTAGTGAGATTTGTTTTATGAATAAATAATGTCTATCATTTCTGAAGCAGACAGAATCAATAATAGTTGAAACTATGAAACAAATTTATATGAATAGTATTTTAATTCTCACCTAACCACTGGCCTTCCAATTGAAGCTTATTAGGGGACATGCATGTAAATTTGATATGTAGGCTGCGAACTATGAAGTTATCGTTAGAAGATGTTATATTAGCTCTTTTAAAAGTAGATATTAATTTACACTGCAATCACACATACTTGTACATGTTTTTGGGAGTTTGAGTTTTGATAAACTTTATAAATGTTTGTATTGATAGCCTTGTTGATGTTGGCATTTTGATGTCTTGGATCAGTCGATGCACAAGTTGATCATGCGCTGTAGTTTATCCTTTTAAAGATGTAAAGGGCAATTGAGAAAAGAAGAAGAGAAAGATTATAAATTATAATGCAAGGCAATACTTCTGGCATCCCTTTTTTTACACATTTTGATTTTTCTTCTTAAATGCTTCATCTTGGCGTCCATTGTTGGTTAGGATCTCTTTTGAAAGCATTGTGTTAACATTAAAAAATTATTCTTCCCTGTACGATCTCTCTTTTTCTCCCCTCACCTTGGTGAATCATGTTATTTCCCTCTTTAGTTATTCTTTGTGGTTTTCACATCACCTATAGTTTTTACAAGCAATTAAGGGCTCATTTATTTTGCTGAAACGGGAATGCAGAGTGAAAAGCAATATAGTATAAAATAAATGCAATTTATTTTAATTTTTTAGAGTCTATGGTAAAGAGTAAAGAAAATGCAAGTGATCACTTTTTAGTGTTTGATTTGAAGTAAACTAAATTTAGTGTAAAGCTCGACGATTATGGTCGAGGTGGTGGTTGGCCAATGACAATTGCTATGGCCAACTAGAGGTGGCACATAGCTAGTGATGGCAGTAGGTGAAGCCTCATTCTTGTATTATATTTGAAATTTGACCAAAATTAGGTGAATTTCAAAACATTGACAAAAAAATTTTACTAATGAGTGAATTCCAAATAATTCTAAAGTTTGCATTCCTTTTTCATTCAAACTGAACATTTAAATTTTTTAAATCCCACTTTATTTTTATTTCACACCTATTTTCAGCAAACCAATTAGCCCTTAAATAAGAGAAGTATCTGTAAAATAAACAAATTTATATTCAGTTAAAGCTAATTATTAGTGGCTGTACATCTAACTACCTTTTTTGTAACAGTTTATGCAAGAGTAGTGATTTCTCGGTTCAAATATTTTGGGGCCAACATGGTTTTGCCGCAGGCCAATGTTCCAGGCAAATCAAATCGTGTGCATATAAATCAGTCTATAAGCAATTAAGAAAATTTGGTTGTTTAGAATGGTAGAGTTTCAGAACAATTTTAAAGGTGGCAAGATTCAAGGAGCTTCAAGAAGAGGAAAGAAATGCAACTTTATATATTGTAGAATTATAGGAATGGCCTTTTTTTTTTTTTTTTTTTTTTTAGTTTAAAACCCAAGTTAAATAAAAAAAAACTTGCCAAATGTTTTCAATCTATCAAGAAAGGAATCATTTTATTTTAGAATTTTAAAGATTCAAAATTACATATTAACAATATGCAGGTCCTTAATGTAAGACATTCCTATAAAGTTCAATTGCATAAATGCATAATATAGGAAGTGCATGTGAAGTAGCACTATTCAATTGAGCTCTGCATAGCATAAGAGTAATTGTCGTTGACATGAAAGGTTTTGTGGACTATATACTTTGAATGCCATGTTGTGAGAAATCATGTTCAATTCATTGTGTTTTCTTGGGTGTCTATACAAATGAATCAGGCATATGCGGGGTACTCACCACTGTGTTTCCACTGTGTTTCCTTAGATTATGGTAGATTGAACTGGATGTGCTTTCTTGTTTCTTGTTAATGAATGTGGGGTCAGCTTTCCTAGAAGATTTGGTGGTAGATTGATTTTTTTTTTTTTTGGGTAATTTACAGGCAAAACCAGGGAAAACCCTGTGGGTTGGTGGTGTCAATCAATCTGTCACAAAGGCGCAACTTGAAAATTCATTTGCAAAATTTGGAGTGATTGAAGAGTTCAAATTTCTTCGGCATCGGGGTTCAGCATTTATTTGTTTTCATAGGATTGAGGATGCTATTTCTGCCCAGAAAAGCATGAACTGGAATCATCTTGGCGGCAGTGAAATACGTGTTGATTTTCAGAGGTTACCTCTTTTTAGAAGGGTACTTATGCTCGTAGCAAGTTTAGCTTATTTGCTTTTTCAATTTTGATTGCACATTTATGCAGCTTTCTTCTCATTTAATTGCATCATTGTATTCACAATAGAATTATTACATTATAAATCATCATATTGGAATATGTGGCTGTGTTGCTTTCAAAAGCTGATTCTGGTTCTTAGGAATATTGCTTATTTAATGATATCCTTATTTGCTTGCTATTAAACTTTTAACATTACCAGGATTGGGATGCAGAGCGTGATCACAGGGGCAGTAAGAATGTTATACTAACCGATCAGTTATTACCTTCTGATGAGATGAAACATTTGCTTGACTCCTCCCCTCACCTTGGAATAAGGAGACATCTGGTATCTTTGTGACAGTAGTCAAGCTCATTCCTGATTCTATTGCCTCTTTGATTATTAAACTTAGTTTTTTTTCTTAATAACTGTATCAGCCACAAGGAAAGAGAAAGAATGAACAACCAAGTAATGTCCTTTGGGTTGGTTACCCACCAGAGTTACAGATTGATGAGGAGTTGCTTCACAATTCAATGATTTTATTTGGCGAAATTGAAAAAATCCAGAGCATTCCATCAAGAAACTATTGCTATGTAGAATTTAGAAGTGTTGATGAAGCGCGTCGCGCTAAAGAGGGATTACAAGGACGTCTTTTGGGTGATAGTAGGATACAGATTCTGTTTGCTAATAGTGAGCTAATACCAGGCGGAGAAAATGCCCCCCTTTCTGCACCAGAGTTTTTTTTGAATGAGCCACCTATGAGCCCGGTGGAATTATTTGGCCCAGTTCATCCAATGGCCTCAAACCGTTTTCATGGACACTTAGCTCCAAATGTTATTCCTCGGGCTCATATGTCAATTAGGCCTTTTGCACCAGGATTTGATCCTCACCTTGGAGGTTCTGATTTCCACGAGTTTGGTGGTGTTATTCATGGGTTTCCTGATAGCATCATTAACAATCCAATGGCATCAAATTTGAAGAGGCTGTCGCCCCCTGCACCTAGTGTAATCACTCCTGGGCTTGTGGTGCACGCACCTTTGATGCCCTCACAAGCTGGACGAGATGATTTGGACGTTAGGGAACCTAAAAGATCAAGATTTGATGGCTTTTTCCCTTCAAGTGATGCTCATTTTCCAGGACGAATAGTTGATGCTGATGATATGCCTGACTTTTCTGGATTGCCTCATTCTGATAGAAACTTGCTTACTCGTAATCTTCAGCAGACTCCTGATATTCGAGGTCATGATCCTTCAAGAGCATCTCCTGGAATCGACTTCTGCTGGCGTGGTATTATTGCTAAGGGCGGCACACCTGTTTGCCGTGCACGATGTCTGCCTATAGGAAATGGCATAGAAGCTCCGTTGTAATTCTCATTTCTCATAAATTCGTAATTCTTTGCTTTGCTATGCTTAATTTCTTTTTTTTTTATTTTTGAACTCTTTGGCAGCCCTGAAATAGTGAATTGTTCAGCAAGGACCGGATTAGACATGCTTACAACACATTACTCAGAGGCAGTTGGTTTCGATATGGTGTTCTTCCTTCCTGACAGCGAAGAAGATTTTGCTTCTTATACAGAATTTCTAAGATACCTCGGTCAAAGAGACCGAGCTGGAGTGGCAAAGTTTGATGATGGGACTACAATGTTTTTAGTGCCTCCATCAGATTTTTTGACAAAGGTTTTAGAATATTCTGGTCCTGAACGCTTATATGGTGTTGTTCTTAAGCTGCCACAGCAGACAACCGCAACCGGGCAGCAACTACAACCTATAATGCCTGCAACTGATGCTATAGATACTCAGCCAGGGATGGGATCACAGAAAAGTTATGGTTTTATTCCTCAGAATCAGGACCAAACTTCGAAAGTAGACTACGGCAATAGCTCACATGAGAGATCAATACCTCATGCAGTGGCTGAAAGGCCAATGTTGGTGCATTCAGAAGAACCACATCCAATTCCTGCAGTTGCACAGAATCACTTGAAGAGCCATGAAACTAAATCTCAACCCGAAGTATCTCTAACGCCTGAATTAATAGCAACGTTAGCCTCTCTGATCCCTACAAACCCTCATCCATCTGCTGTCATGCCTTCTCAGATGCCCTCAAGTTCTGCTCTGATACCAGCTTTTTCTGCTCATCCAGTCAATGATAACTCAATGTTAATGCAAGCTTGGGGCCATGAAGGAAGAACCTCATTTTCTGGTACTTCCGTAGAGCAGATGTACAATCCCATGCAGAATTTGCCACGGCCTGGGCATCCCTATTCCAATCAAGTACCATTGGTTTCTCAGTTTTCAAACTATACAAACAGTACAAATGGTTTGGATAACTCATTCCAACCTTCCATGGTTGGCATGCCCTCCATTCAAGATGCATCTTTACACATACAACAGGTTCCTGGTGTTGTTGGAACTGTAGGGAATGATACAGTTTCATCACAGGTTGGTCAATATCAAGTGCTCCAGAACAGTCAAGCTACCGATGTAGCTGGCATCTACGGCTTGGCCCTCCATCAGCAAATTATGCCTGCTACTCCTGCTTCAACTTTTAATGGAAGTGTGTTGCAGGTGCCAGCAGAACCAACTGTAATGAATGCGGACCACCCTGGTCAAACACAGCAACACTTGCAGGCGTTTATTCCTGGTTCTGGGCAGGGTAACTTAGAGGGTGATGCGGATAAGGATCAGCGTTACCACTCTACTCTGCAGTTCGCTGCCAGTTTACTCCTCCAGATACAGCAGCAGCAGCAAGCTAAAGCACTGGCTGCACTCGGGTTTGGAAATCAACAGTAGCAATGTCTTTTTCCTGGTAAGTAACCATCATACCTGAAGTTCTTCCACTTTTATACTTAATATGCGTAAAATAATAGTTAATACTACAGCATGAGAATTTCTTTGGTAGATATGTGCTTAATTCGATGCATAAGTTTTGTTTGTTTAATTTGGGGCTATTTAGCACAAACATCCAAAAACTAAAAATGTGATGTACCCGTGTCGGACACAAATCGGACACCAAAACTTGTACGACATGCACCGACACTTCTCCAACGCTACAAAATATATGTCTGAATTTATTTCAGGTACGAGGACGTCCGGGACACACAACAACATCACATTAGATGCGAGCTTAACATGATTTGGAGAAAATTCAACACGGGAATTAGAAAATTATAAATTAACGTATAGCCTTAACTATACGCTGTAGTCGAACTGACCCATCTCTCATAATTTTTAAGTTTCCTCTAACATTTGTCTAAGTTGGGCATTAAATGTGCATTCAATATTTGTTGAAACTGCACATTAGTAATTCCTTTTTTGTAATCATAGGTTTTTTCAATTTATTAGATAAGTATTATAGGTTGGATGAATTCTTTTGAAAGATGTTATATCTAATTTTAAAAATTAATTTTCATGATCATGAGGTTTTATAATATAAATTAAATTTATGAAGTTAATTTTATTGTGGCATAATTTGTGTTTTGATATTTTTATTAAAGAATAATGGAAAAATATATATTTAATATTAATAATTAATTAAATATAATAATATCTATGACACATTGTGTCCTATTTATTTTTATATATGCCGTGTCATGGTCCGTGTTTGTGCTTCATTGATTTGAGATATTTTCATGCTTTTTATGTTGATCTTTTTTTTGGTTAGGCTAGGGAAAACATAGAGTAGCTTAAAGTTAATTTCTTACTTTGACTTGCGAGCATTCTCAAGGTTTGTGTGATGGCAGAGGTAGTAGCAGTTTTTGAAAGAGGTTAGGTAGTCATGGAGGCTTTTTGTAGAAAGATTTTGTTACAGAAATCCTACTATAGCATGTGGTTTCTGATTATATAAGGTTAGAAATGGATTTAGAAAACTCTGAAGATAAGTTGGAGATGAAAAACCTCATTTTTAAGGATTTGTCTAGCATGATTTGTTTAGTGACAATTAAGAATTACGTAGTAGATGGAACTTAGTATTCATCAAATATAAAGTTGAACATACCTTGCCATACTGAGGGTTTATGTGATAGCAGAGGTGGATGTAGTTTTTGAAAGAGATTGGGCAGTCATGGAGGCTTACACTGTAGAAAGATTTTGCTACATAAATCCTACTATAGCATGATGTTTCTGATTATATATAAGATTAAAAAATGGTTTTTGAGAACTTCAAAGATATGTTTGTGATGAAAAACTTCATTTTAAAAGATTTATCTAGCGTGATTTGTTTTGTGAGAATTAATAATTATGTAATTGACGGAACTTGGTATCCATTTAATATAAAGTTTACTATACTATAGCGTGATTTTGATGTTCTAGTGTTCAGCTTTAAATTTGAGATCAAGGGGGCGGCGGGGAGCGCTGGGCAGAGGTCTTGGCTTTGTGCTGTACATAAAAGAGTGAGATTTTGATGTTTTACCTTTAGAATTTCAATTCAATTCTTGTAAGTGAGAAAGAATAATAAGCGCATGAATCAGATAGAGATCCTATGTTATAATGCCATTTTTTAAAGCAATTCATAACCAGAGAATGTTGCTATTTATTGCTTTCATTGTTCTGCCATAAGTTCTATTATTTTTAGAATGATCATTTAGAAAGTAGATGTAAAAAGTAATCCAGTTCTGATTTTCTCCCACCGACAACTGGTATATTGATTGAAAAATTAGGCTTGCTTTTTGCTATGCGAATTTCGGAAGAATATAGATATATAAAGGAACTAAAATGTGGTTTTTAAACTATACGGGTTGGTGTGAAATGAAGAAAATATGGTGTAGCTAATATTGTGTAGTTTATAATGTGTTGTCCCATTAGTAAAATAATAGATCTAATGAAGGAACTAACAATATGGTTCTAAACTATATGGGCTGGCGATGACGTGAAGAAAATATGGTGTAGCTCATAATGATTTTTCTCTTTAGTAAAGGGCTTAGTTGGTTGCTTGACAATAATAAATAATTGATTGTGCAATGTGCAACGGTTCATTTTATTTCAATGCATAAATCCTAAAGCAAAGTGACACTTTTACTAATTATAACATATTTGACTCGATATTTAAAAAACGGTGTGTGTGTGTGTTTGGACCATACAATGGTCATTTAATTAGCTAGATTTAAGTCACACCGAGTAATAATTTTCAACAATTTAACATTCAAAATTAGTAATTTTAAGCTATTCAAGGTCAAAACAAAAGAAAGAAATATGAATAATGAAGCAATGAAATAACTTAAAAATTAAGAATACTTGTATGATGGAATTACCTACTTGAACTCAAGAGGCTGTGGTAACATGAAAGAAGAATGTGAAGAAATTGTCAAACTCAGTAAGAAATATGTGAGTGAGAAGCTACTTGTATCACCAACAAAGACTAGTGAAAATTAAAAAATGTATGAGAAACCTAGTGGCGAAAAATGCATGAAGATAA
>NW_018253130.1:0-37609 GCF_001263595.1 Phalaenopsis equestris
GGGTCAGTTTGAATTCATCTTTTTCAAAAATAAAAAAAAAATTTTTAAAAAAAATGTCCTTCCAAAGCAGGCAACGGGATTTCAATTCCGATGACCGACAGCTTCTTACGGGCAAACCCCACACCAAAAAAAGTGCCGACAATCATCTCTTCCATTCTTTTCTCCATTTAGCTGATTTGCTCATCCCTTAGGAAAATTGCCCTATGCAGCTCATCTACGGCTTTCTCTTCGACGAGAGGTTGAGCGTCGCACACAGATGCAGCAACTCTGATCTCGATGACATGGATATCCATGAAATCTTCTTTGAGGTAATCATTAAAGTCAAATTCATCATCTTCATCATCAATGGAAACACTATGTTCTCGGGCTAACTTGAAAATCTTGACCCTGAACTTTTTGACCTTTTCTTCAATTATTGATTCTTGTAGCATCTTGAGATTTGAGAGACTTTGCTGGATATCTTCCACTTATTTCTCCATCTCGCTAGCAATTGCTACGACAATGTCGGATACTTTGAACCCTGGCTTCATTCCATGATCTTGCCTTGCGGGCCTACTGGACCGTATCAGTATGAAAACCTTGGGTACCCATACCTTTTTCTTCAATGGTGATGTCTTGAGACGGAGTGTCTTAGCAGAAGCATCAGCATGTCGAAGAGAAGTATGCTCCCCATGGTGCAGACCAGATATGGTACTGGGTAACTTCTTCATCTTTTCCTTTGGAGTTTTAAGAATATCCTTGTGACTGGTAATCAGTAGAATTCTTGGACCCAGAAATGACTTAACTGGTGGACGGCCCGTGAGTCTAGTGGCAGTAGAATTGGTAGTATCAATGGTAGTGATAACTCTGTTTCCCAAGCAGAACTAGATATGAATGTGAGCAGACAAAGTTTTAGTTAATTTTTGAGATTGTCTGGCAGCTCTGACGTCCCTTAAAGTTTCTTTCTTCATGTGAGGGGATACTGCACGTCGCACTTGTTTGAGTAACTCGCAAACTCAACAACCCTCTTTGGCAGCTAGTTTTTGAATAACTGCACTGACTCGAGTAATAGGAGTGGGCTTCTTTCTCTTCCCACCATGTCCATGAGGTGACAGTAAAGTAGAGGCAATCTTATGGATACTTTTGTACCCATTAGTATTAGTTAAGGGATGGAACCTACTCCCTGACAGAAGTGGGCAGATTTTTCGCGAAGCTGACTCCTCCTGGTGAGGAACTCCATCAATAGGTACTTCCTAAAAAATCTGAGCTTTAGTAGCCTTCCGAACCTTTCGGTGGTGGTTTCTTCTTTGGGTTCGGGTTAACGGTGTGGTTTTTGAACTTGATCTTATTTCAAATACTGGCGGCAGAACAACCAATACTTATGTCGGGTCTTCAGCGATCATAACTTCTTTTCCCTTAACAGAAGCAGGAACAACAGGCTTGATAGGTGCCACAATGGCAGTAATCTTGACCTTCTTGTAAGAAGGGAAATTCTAAGGGCAGTTCAAGTTAAATTCAGCACACGGTTCCTGAACCTCTGGAGCGATGACTTTCATTATGACGAACAAGGTTTTCCCAAGGACAATCTCGAGATCTTCAAATCATTCTCTGAACATGATGGAGGGAACAACATTGTGGCTGCTGCGGCTCGTCGGCAGGTTGTAGGAAAAAGTGATCATCGGGAACGCCAGCAGCAGCTTCAAAAAAAGAAAGCTCTAGGGCTAGTTATTTGGCCAATACCTCGTAATCTCAGTGCGAGCACTAAATATTAACAGAAGTCGATATGTAAACCTACTAAGTCTTTATTTAATTTGTGGAGATTTTATAATTTTGTTAAAATTAATTTGAAAGTAGAAATATTTAATTAATATAAGAAATTAAAGAGTGCGTGTAGCACTACATAGTTCGATTTAACTTACAAAATAACAAATCAAACTTGAAAGAGAAAAAGTGAAGTTCCGAACTTGGTGTGGGACCAACTTAACAATGCACAATGCCTAGGTGGAACTAGTCCACCAACACACTTATTGGGGGTCTGACCCCACATGAAGATTAAAAAGTTCTTAATGGCCTTCTAAACCTCCTTGTTCAAAGGTGATTGAATAGAGAGTTCTGAAGTCCAAAAGAGTTGACCGTACTTTCCCAAGACAGAAATGGGGAAAGCATGCTAACGGTAAAAGGGTAATTTGGTCTAAGAGGGATGTGGACACATTACCAATGTGTGAAGATAAGTTTCCCTGATTAAATGGAGAAAGAAGCTCGTCCCCAGTGGAGTCAATAGGATCTATCAACACTATTTTAGGTATGCAGTTGTCCGTTGGAAGCTGTCGGCTGTTGGAATCACAATCTCATTGCCCACTTTGGAAATTCTCTTAATCTACATATATAAATAAGTTTAGAAAAATTATGAAATCAAACCGACCCTAAAATTTTCAAATTTTAAATGAAAGACCACTATACCTCAAACCCTGTATCTGTCCCGAAAGACAAACACAAAACTTAAGGGTGAGGCTCGATCAAATAAACTGAGAAATATACGACGTCCGTTTAGTCTGCGAAACCATTTTATTTGCTAACAAGTTCCCTTATTTAATACGAAGAATTAAATATGGTTCATATTAAGCTGGGTTCGGAAAAGCTTCCTATAAGGACAACCCCTATAGTTAATTACATCTTAGAAAACCTAAATTGCCTAAGAAAACTCTAGATAAAAATCAGGGAATATTATCATCAAAGATGTCAAAATGATAAGAATTTTTAACGAGATCGGACAAAGAGGTGTGAAAGGGGAATGACTCAATTTGGAACATTTATTGTAGAATCTAAAGGAAGAAAAACTAGGGGATGTCAAATATCCTGAGGAGAACCTTGGTAATTTCCCAAGGTTTTCATATGGTTTGGCTTCAGTTTTAAGGAGAAATATTTAAATATTTCATCATACAAATTTTATTATTTTAGGGATTGCATTCGTGTGAAATGATCACACAAATAACTTGAAAGATGTGAGGATTTAGGTTGTGATAAACGACAATCTCAGAATCTTAAGACAAGTTAGGGCTTATAATGTACTATAAAGCTATACAAAGGCATAAAGATAAGTTGAGGATTTATGTTGCATAAGGAAACAGCCTCGAAAGCCTATGGCTTGGTTATTTACTTTTAAAGAAAGATATGCTGTTGTAGATCCTGTTGCTATTGAAGATGGTTGTGTTGCCCACAATGCTAGCTCCAAGCTCCTCGTCGTGACGAGTTTATCTTTTCTAGTGTGTCAAGTTGTGATGTCAAATCAGATGCCCCTATGGTTATGGTTCCTTAAATATTATGGGGCATATTAAAGTTAATTAGAGCGACACCGGTTAGGATCGTACTGTTCCCCCATTCTAGTACCACTATTTTCTATTGGATTCACTTAGTCCAAATGAATTTACTTAACTCAACTTAATGAGTTCCATACTTTCATTTAGCCCGTGGGAAGTCTCGTTAGCGACCGTAGGTTACCTCCTCCGAGGGATTCCCAATCATCCGATAGAGACACCGTAATTTAGTTGCAATTGTTGTTTTATGATGTTTGTGATTAAAGTTTGAGTTTTCATATATGTTGAATGTTGTGGTAGTGAATTTTATCTTGGTTGATTTTAGTTTTGGTTTTGGCTTCACGACCATCCTAGCAGTTTTGGTTTTCATGCAGGGTTGCATATCTATTTATTATGCAAGTTTATATGCATAAAAGTATAACGCGAAAAGTAAAAGAGAAAATGGTACTACGAACTGTAAAAGCGTACCTAGCGAGTCTTCTCTTTCCACCACCTGAAAGGTCAGTACTTGCAAGATATGTATATAATGTTGCAAGGAATTTAAATTGCATGAAATTGCATGAGTAGATGAAGGTTTAGCTACCTAACCCCAATTATGATTCTATTGAATCTCAGGAGATCTTAGTGGCTGGTTTTGGAACAAGCTATGATAAGTTCAATTTATTCTTCATAATGTTAAATAGATTTCAAAATGCTCAAGGCATAACCCCAGATCACTTTGGAGATCTCTTGAAATATTTTGAGTTCATTTTGGACTTATCATATCATTCCATTAATCATCTGAGGTTAAAGTGTAACTACCCCGTTGCTCAATGAAACTTGATAATTTATTTATCGTGAGGAAATGATACTCGATTAATCTATTGACGTTTCATTTAAGAGTTATGTGAATGGATGCCCCTAAGACAATCTTAAGTCATTTAAAGATTAGGTGCCCACAATTAAGGTCAGGCTTGTAGTGTTTAAAGATTTTAATCACCATTGAGTTTAGACATCGAGCCTATGTCACTACTTAGCCCTTAACAATCATGATAGGTGAAATGGTGATAATCAAAATTTTGATGTAAATGATGTGTATTCTTATCAAATGGTCAAACCATCCTCAAATTTGGGCTTAAGAAAAGTAAGTTTCCATCTTCCTGACTTAACCTCATCACTTGAGAATTATTTGATCTTAGTTGACTTCTGAGTCATGAAAATTAGGAGATTTATAATCTTGTTGATGTTGTGCAAAGGTGGTGAGTGGGTTTCTACCTTTTAATCCCATTATATTTCAATCACCCAAACATGCTTATTAAGATCAAAATTGACCATTTTCCATTGTACCCATTTTCCCTTAGTTAATGCTAAATTTTGATGATGGCGCAAAAGTCTAAAATGACTATTTAGCCCTTGAGACAGTTCACCTCATAACTTATTAAACACAACTGAAATGACTTTGAGCATTTAGAGTGTCATATCCGTGAGGTAATTACAATGTTTAGAGGAGTATATGTGTACCTCTCAAAATTTAATTTAATTTAATTATTTATTTAAAATTAGAAAATAAGATTTTTAGAAATTAACTCATTTTGCTTCCCAAGATAAAGTTTTTTATTTATGAGAAAATTATTAGAGGTTTCCCTAAGTCACAGAAATACTTGGGCAAAATTTCATGGTATTTTGAATTAATTTATTATAATTAATTTAATGGGAAAATAAGGAAAATCCACTTTTAAGCCTTAAAAAAAATTGTTTTTATCTTAGGAAAAATTAGAAAATATATTTTAATGAGTCCCAAGTGATCAGAGAACAATTAGACACATTTTGAAACATTTTGGTATTATTGGGATTTTTAATTAATTTAATTATTTTAAATCCAAAATAAGGCTAAAAAATCAAGTATTTTACCAAAAATAACTTTTTCTTTTCTAAGTGCCCCTAATCACAAGAAACTCAGAAAACTACTTTTCATAATTTTCCAAAGTGTATTTAATTTATTATAATTATTTTTGTACAAAAATACAAGGTTTCATTGAAAATCAACTTTAGTGTTTAAACTTAGCCAAAAACAATTCAATGTTTTGCAGTGAATAAACATGAATTTTATGAACAATATGAGATTAATTTTGTCACTTTTTGATAAATAATTAATTTACATAAATTAATACAAGATATTTACATTTAATTAAACATAAAAATTCATAGGATAATTCAAAGCATCATGACATTTTTCCTAGACTTTTCTGACCATAAGAAACCTACTAAAATTATTCCCATAAATTTCAAAATGATATTTTGATGTATATAATTAAAATAAGCCAAAATGGTCACTCTAGCTTGAAAATTAGGGATAGAAGTATAAAGATGTCCTCTAACCTTGGAAAAATTAGAAGACATGGCCTCTCTCAAGAAGAATAAACCCCGAAAGTTTCAAGCCATGGTGAGCAATATTTAATCATGGAGAATTAAAATACCACAGAAGATATTTAATTCATTAAAAATCATATGTTCGCCAAATAATTTTTATTTTTAGTACACATTATTTGCCCTTGTTCACTGAGTAAGAGGGTATTTTTCTTATATTTTTATGATTTTCTAAAGAAAGATATGGATTTTTGAAGTTTAGCCATTTAAAATAATTCAAAAATCCCTATTTTTCTAATTATCCAGCGCGACGCCAACTCATCCTACAACAACTCCCAACTCATTCGTGGCGCACTCTCATTTGATGTCATCATCCACTTCAGCTGCCATGCGGCCCGCGGTTCACGCACCATCCGCTCGTCCGACCTGATCTCCTTTGTTGGTTGGATACTTGCGCGATCGGATGACTCTCTGTTATCATCCCCAAGTGACCTAACACGTAATCCATTCACATTAAAACCTTAAGATCTTCGTCTAGACTGAACCAAATTGCATAAGGTTTGTTTCTAAACTTTCATATACTTAAGAAGAACACATGAATATGGTCAATCAAGTATGAAGCCAAGCCATTACAAAGGGAGAAACAAAATAAGCTTGGGCTAGGGTTAGAGCTCAATACCTTTGTCTAAGATGGGAGGCCCCAATTAGATGGTTGTGGTAGCTTCAATTAGGCCCAACAAACATCAGGATGAAGTCTCAAGCCCTGGTGAATTGTCTAGGTATTAATTTGATCAAAGTGGATTTCAGGTGTTGATTTAGAGCTAGATTAGAGGATGTTTGAGAGGGGGCTTTTATAGGGAATCAACATCTTTCACTGTGGTGGAGGGGAGAGATCTGTCCTGGTTTTAGGGTAAACTTCAGTAGAGAAATTAGCTCTAAGGGGTGGCTATCAATGGCTGAGAGCAAGGGAATTGCACTTGGGATGGCTTAGAGAAGCTCTGGTGAAATTTTGGCAGAGTTTCCTTAAGGTTCCAAGCACTTCTCTATTTGGGCATAGAGAGCTCCATTTAAAGCCATGGCTGCCTAGTGGAGCTCACGATTGAGAATTGGGTGCTAAAGCTTTCTGAGGTGGAGGGAAGAAAGGCTCTAATGACCAATGGGAGTGAGCCAAGAAAAGGAGGTTCAATGTTGGGTTTTGGCCACTTAGGGCTCCCTTGGGCTGGCTTTTTCTGGCGTCTGAGGAGGTGGCTGGATAGGGTATGGTCACTTCTTGGCTCAGGGAGGCTAGAGGGTGCTTAATGATGGTTAACTCTTAAGGGTAAGTGATGATGGAGGAGATATTTGAGTTTAGGGCACATATTGAGTGAAATCCATTAAATTAAGGGACCATTGGTCCATAGCTCACCTTGGTTGGTTTATGTGGGTTTAACCTAGTTGATAGGGTGTATTTGGCGGCTGTGATATGTAGGCGCTATTTTTTGTTGGAGAGATGCCCGTAAGAAGCTGTCGGTCACCGGAATCAAAATCCCGTCGCACGCTTTGGAAGGACGTTTTAATTTACATATATATTTAGTTTTAAAAAAATATGAAATCAATCTGACCCCATATTTTTCATAGTTTGAATGAAAGAGCGCTATACCTCAAATCCTGTATCTATCCCAAAGGATAAACACAAGAATTGAGGATGAGGCTCGATCAAATAAACTAAGGAATATATGAAATCTGTTTGGTCTAAGAAACCTTTGTATTTGCCGACAAGTTCATCTATTTAATATAAAGAATTAAATAAGGTTTACATTAAGTTGGGTTCAAGAAAAGCTTCCTATAAGGGAAAGCTCTTATAGTTAATTACATCTTAATTGAACAAAATTCACCTGAGAAGACTCTCGATAAAAAAATCAGGAAATATTATCTTCAAGGAGTTTCAAAGGGTAGGACTTTTCAATGAGATCAGACGTAGAGGTGTGAAAGGGGATTGGTTTAAATTTGGAACATTTTGTAGTAGAGTCCAAAGGAGGAAGAACTAGGGGATGTCATGGATCCAGAGGAGAACCTCGGTAACTTTCCAAGCTATCCTAACGTTTGGCTTCATTTTTGAGGAGAAATATTTAGGTGTTTTATCCTGCAATTTTATTAATTAGGGCTTACATTCATGTGAAACTATCACACAAACAACCTAGAAGATGTGAGGATTTAGGTCGTAATGAACGACAACCTCGGAATCCTAAGACGAGTTAGGGCTTATGTTGTATAGCAGGGCTATACGAAGGCCTAAAGATAAGGTAAGTATTTACATTGCACAAGCAAGAAACCTCGAAGTCCTATGGTTTTGTTGTTTAATTCTATGGAAGGAAGATTGGTTTAGCCGGGGAAGACATGTTTTGCTGTTAAAGATGGCCGTGCTGCCCACCATTCTAGCTCCAAGCTCCTTGCCGCGACGAGTTTCAGTTTTCTAGTGTGTCAATTTATTATGTAAAATCAAGTGGCCCTATGGTTGATGTTCTTTAAATTTTATAGAGGCATGTTAAACTTGATTAGAGCGACACCGGTTAGGGTCCTACCGTTCCCTTGTTCCGGCACCACAATTTTCTATTAGATTCACTTAGTCCAAATAAACTTACTAAACTCAACTTAATGAGTTCCATAATTTCATTTGGACCGTAGGAAGCCTCGTTAGCAACCGTAGGTTACCTCCTCTGAGGAATTCCCGATCACACGATAGAGACATCTTAACTTAGTTGAAGTTGTAGTTTTGTGTGATGTTTGTGATTAAATTTTGAGTTGTTTTATATTTTGAATGTTGTTGGGGTGAGCTTTTATTTTGGTTGATTTTAGTTTTAGTTTTGGTTTTGGTTTTGTGGCTATCCTAATAGTTGTAGTTTTCATGCAGGGTGACATCGTTATTTAGCATGCACATTTGTGGGTATAAAAGTACAAGAAAGACGACGCTGAAAATTGTAAAAGCGTACATGTCGAGTTTTCTCATTCCACCACCTGAAACTCAAAATGCATGCCAGGGCATTTTTCAGTGAAGCAGGAAAGTAAAGTTTTGGCGACCTATTTAACCCTCGGTCATAACTTGGTGGGTCCTTAGAAGTTTAATTAAAGATGATGCTGCTAAGAAAAACATATTAAGTTTAGTAGATCTCCGACGTATCCATCAGATCTAGAGAAAGGAGCAGGTCTGTGCTACTCTCTCGCTGCTTGGTGGAAAATCTCGAGTTCTTTTAAACTTATTATGTTGCTTAATAATTCATCATGTAAATACCCGTAGTGCTGAGTGAGCATTGATGTCTCAATTATCCCTAAGAGTAACATAATTATCATCTATAATTTAATTTTGAAGATTATGTTGGTGAAGACCCTTAAAGAGGCAAGTTAGTGTTATTGGAACACTTAACTAAATTTTGGTCCTAATTAGGCTTGTAGTGTTTGAAAGATGTCTTAATTTTAATTGATATTTAGTTTTTTAATCCTCATTTAAATGAAACTTGATTTAGCCTAAGTCACTACTAAGCCCTTAAGACCTAGGTGACTGTGTTATTTACTTTTGAAAAGGTTAAGCTTTAGGTGATCATGATTCTTAATTTGAATTTCATTTGAAAATCAAAATAGGGGTATTAAATTGATTAATTATTGACTTCAAAAGTCATACCCCTAAGCCCTTGGTTCATTTTATTTTAATAAACTTTAAAATTTTAATAATTTAGAAATTTATTAACTTATTTTTTTCAATTAATAAAGTGAGGTTGTCGTCCAAGGCTCTAACACTTCATAATTTGTCAAATTCAATTCAAATGAATTTGAAATTTTTATCCTACCTCATTCATGGGTCAATTAAGACATCAGAGGAGAAAATGTGTTTTTTGAAAATTTAATTTAATAATTTAATTTATGATTTTTCAAAATTTAATTTATTTTATTAAATTATTTTCATGTAAAATAGGATTTTTCAAAGAAAATTTCTAACTTGACCAAGGTAAACCCTAATCCCTTGAAATTTTTACTAGAGGTAGACCTAGACCAGACAACCTTTGGACCAAATTTCATGATTTTTTTTAATTTTATTTGAATTTTAAGAATTATTTTAAATTCTAGGGTATTTATTAAATAGAAAATATTTTAATTAGAGAAAATTAAGTTTTATATTTTTAAAAAATCTTCCTAAGGTTAGAGAACTCATATGAGAAAATTTTATATTTTTCTAAGTTTTATTTGATTTATTGGAATTATTCTTAGTGGAAACCCATTTTTAGCCTTTAAAAAATTATTTTTAAGCTTTGACATTAAGTATCTTTATTCAGAAAATCAGGAAAAATATTCTAATTGTTCTTAAATGCTTAGGAAGCCATTTAGAACATTTTCATGAATTTTATTATTTTTGTAATGTTATGGATTTTTAATTATTTAAATATTTAAAATAGGCTAAAAATGATGTTTTTATTTTAAATACCATTTTATTTTAAAATAAATACCCCTGATCACAGAGAACTAAAAAAACAAGTTTTATGATTTTTCAAGTTATATTTTGATTTTAAAAATCATTTTAGTGCAAAAAATGTTATTTATCTTTAAAAATCAACTTAAGTTACCAAATGATCAACTAAAAATCAACTTAAGTTACCAAATGAACTTAAAATGCTTTGAAATTTTTTATGTTGAGTTCTCTGAATCCTAAACAATAGTAAAGATGAAAAATCAAGTCATTTTGTTGTTTGTATTTTTTAAAATTAATTATCTTAGTGATTTAGGATTTGTGAAGATTATGTGTATTTTGAATGACTTGTCTCATGAGAAATTTTCCTAAAGGCTCTCTGGTCGTCATAAACCTTCCAAAATTTTCTTGAATTTTAATAAGCGACATGATAATTTCCGTGATTTTCTTAAGTAAATAATGCACATAAACTTGAAAAATATGATTCTTTGTCCAGGGAACTCCTATGACTTTAGCAAAATTAGGGAATGTTCCCTAAGATAGAGGCAACAACATGCTAAAATTTCAAGCCATAGTGATATTCTACATGCATGGAGACTCAAAATATCCAAATCAGTGTTTAATTAATAAAATATAAAATATGCTTTGTTTGGCTCTGTTTTAGCTCTATTTCGTCCAGTTTCAGTTGCGTTGCGTTGCGTTCCTAACAGATAGACCTACAAAATAAGCATAAAAAAAAACTTCCTTTAAAGTTTAATTTCATTCAAAAATGTGTGAAAAGTGTAAAAGAGATTAAGCATGGAAATATATATCGAAATGTGTCAGGACAAAATTTTCTTTCTTGCTTGTTTTTGCTCCAAATTCCACTTTTTTGCTTCTTTTTCTCCAAAACTCCATTTTTTGTCCCTGAAACAAAAAATATACAAAATAATTTTCTTGAAAGTGTAATATCATTAAAAATCATTAAAATTGAGCATGAAATATTAATGAAAAGTAGTCATTTTTTAGGCGTATCACTAACCCATTGTAAAAAGTTTGAAGAATTAACCAATCGAGTAGAGCATGGTGTTTACAATTACTTAGAGCTCCTTAAATCTTTCCCAGGATTTTTATATTGATTCCCCTTAATATTGACAAAATCAGATAATATCATTTCTAAGTTTATTAGTCCTTGAAGGTCTAAAATACTTAGCTAGGAACTTCTGAGTTAATTCCTCCCAATTTTTAAGAGAGCTAGGTGCTAATGAGTATAACAATATTTTAGCCTTATCCCTTAGTAAGAAAGGAAAAAACCTTAGTCTAACAACATCGTCTGACATGTCGTTATAAAAAAATGCAGCACAAAGTTCTAGAA
This sequence comes from Phalaenopsis equestris, assembly GCF_001263595.1. Classification (NCBI taxonomy): domain Eukaryota; kingdom Viridiplantae; phylum Streptophyta; class Magnoliopsida; order Asparagales; family Orchidaceae; genus Phalaenopsis; species Phalaenopsis equestris. The sequence goes on from NW_018253130.1 coordinate 11,429, forward strand.
AACTTGATAAGTGTAAATAGAGATCCTCTATAAAATATAAAATATCAAAATATAAAATATAAAACATAAAATATAAAATATGCATATCTAAATCATTTCCACATTATTCTCCTATATTCACTGAGCAAGAGGGTATTTTTATTTTATTTTTATGATTTTTATATACCAAGATATGGAAATTTAAAGCTAGGGATCATTTTTTAATTTCTTAAGTCCCTATTTATCTATTTAAACGTGTGGTGCTGACTGGATCCTAGGCAGCTCCAAAAACAACCGTGGTGTGCTCTGGTTGGATGCCACCATCCACGTAGCTGCTGACTCGTGCCACAGTTCGCTTAAGGAAACGCTGTCTGGCTCGATCTCCTCTATCCATCTGATACATGTGAGATTGGATGGCTCCCTGTTGTCATCCCCAATAGAGTGATCCCATGACTGTCCACACTAAAACCCTAAGATCTCAACCTATACTCAACCAAATCACTTCAGGTTTGATCTTATGGACTCGTTTAAGTGAGACGAACATATCCATACGACAATCATGCAATTTAATTAAGCCTAATTAAATGGAGAATAAAAATAGGCTCGGGAGGAGGAGAGGTTCAATACCTTGGCTCTGAGAAGGGAAGCTTCGATCTGAGAGTCTTGGCATGTTCATTGGGGCCCAAAGAATCTAGGGATTAAGCCTCTTGCTATGGTGAAATGTCTAGACACAAAATTGATTAAGGCCAATTTCATGTGTTGGTCTGGAGCTATGCTAGTGGCTCTGTGGAAGGGGGATTTGATAGGGCTTTAGCTTCTCTCAATGTGGTGAAGGTGTGGGTGAGTTTAATTTGAGTTTGGTGGAGTTTAAAGGTGTGGAGAGCTTCGTCCTGTCTCCAGCAAGGTTTTGAGCTCAAGAATTGGGCTCCCGTAAGGGGATTCAGGGCAATGTGGTGGTTGGGTTGCACTGAGGAGATCTCAAAGAGGCTTTGGGATCAATTTGGGGAACTTTCTTAGAGGAATTTTTAGCTCTCCTTCCATGGCCGTGGAGAGGAGCTTTTTATAAAAATTGCCTTAGGCTTGCTGCCATGCCCAATTGGGGGGTGAATTGTGCTGCCTAGGTGGAGGGCAGAGAGGCTCTAAGCTTCAATTTTGATGAGGCAGCCTCTAGGTTTGAATTGGGTTTAATCCCATGGGGGTGGCCCTTGGTTTGGCCACTTTTCAGCCAATAGGTTGACCGGCCGACCAAGGGAGGTGGCTAAGGAGGTCAGGTGAGCCAGGGGAATATGTCACAGCAACTTAATGTGTTTAGGCTTTGTTTTGGCAAAAATATCCAAGCTTAAGAAAATATGGCATGAAATCAGTTCATTTTGGGGACCTTTGGTGCATGGCTTAGTTTAGGTGGTCTTAAGAGGTTTAGGGTGATCACTAGGGTCCAACTAATGGTTGTGGAGTCATTAATTTTTTGACTTTGGGGTAGTTTGTCCATCTTTAGTGCATGGGTTCAATGTGGGTTCAAGTGATCAAAGCTTGGGATTGGGCTAGGCTAGCCATGTAAATTGTCCCAATTGATTGATCGACATTGTGTAGATGATTGTTATTAAGATTTTTGGTGAAGGGTTGAAGTGATTTTGAGTTCAATTGGTAGGTCAATTTGAGGGATTTTTGAAATTTGGTCAATTTGGGCATATTGGGTTAGACATGGGCCTAGGTTGAGATAGCCTTGTGCTAAGTCCACATTAAATGGTCCACATGATCAAGGGAGATGTTGTGAAGATTTTTCATGAAGGGATAGAGTGGAAATTTTTGGGTTAAGGCCCTCAATTTGGTGAGATTTTGAGACATGGTCAATTTGGAGTAAATTTGGGGCTTTTTGGACTTAGGTTGAAATAAAATGGAATTGAGGCCTCACCAAGGATAATTGAAGGTAAACTTTGATGTATGGGGATGTTATGAAGGTTTTTTAACACAACATGTGGCAAATGGAGTAGGCCATGGGCTCAATTTGGTGGAACCAAGTCATGGGGCCAAATTTGGGGTTTTGATGTAAATCAAAATTGGGTTCAAATGATGGACTAATTGAGCTTCGATTTGGTCTACATTGGTCTCATGAAAAGTGGATTTAAGTTAGATTTGAAATTGGCAGAAATTAAGACCAATTGGATAGACATTTGAGGTAATTTAGGGAAAATATGGGCCTTTAAAGGGAAATTTGGGGGTTTTGGTCAAAGATGGTCAAATTGGCCAAATTGGGTCATGTGATAGTTGAGAAAAATGAAATTAGGAAAATTTGGGGGCTTTGGGAATTGTTGGGATTTTTTGGAATTTTTGGAATTTGGTGTAAGGAGGGGTATTTTGGTAATTTGACCAATTTTGGTGATTTTGGGTAGTTTGGGTGTTTTCAAGGTGTTTGAAATGATTTTTGAATGAAGTTGGGTATTTTAGGTAAATTTGGGAATTTTGGCCAAATTTGGGGTCCCAAAAGTATCTAGGTAATTTGGGAGAATTTAGGGGCAAAATGATAGGTTGGGTATCTTGGTAGAGTTGGAGTACGAACCACCATAAATAAGGCATGGAACAATGGAAATCCCATGTTGGGTCCTCTATGTAGTGATCTTAGCCAAACCCTAGCCTAGGGCTAATGGGTTTAGGGGACCACCTACATGAGTCTCCCAAGAGTATCAAGGGATCAAAGCCTAGAAGTTTAAGTTTAGTTTAAGTTTAAAATAGTCAGTGATTGTGAGTGCAAGTATGTACCTTAAGCTCTAAACCAAGACCCAGGGTCAACCCTAAGGTCCAACAGTCCTAAGGGTGACTCATCTTGAGCTCCCCCATAATGACCCCAACTACTAAGTGCTAGAGGTTAGGACCAATATGTGGAACTTCAAGTTGAGTAAAGAGGAGTGTAGAAATTCTAATGGTGAGGGTTCCTTTTCTAGTTTTCTAAGAATAGTCAATAGGAATGTCCTACGGCTAGACCTTAGGATACTAAAGAGGAAAAACTAAACCTAAACCAAAAGTGAGGTCAACACAGTATCATTAATTTTGTGGCTTAGGGATGACTAAGTCAATTTTGGTGAAGGGGTTCAATTTGGGTAAAAATGATTAGAAGTTGGGTTTGGGTTAGGCTAGCCATGATATTGAGTTCAATTAATCGATCAAAATGGTGTAAATTATTGTCATAAATGCTTTTGGTGAAGGATTGAAGCAATTATGAGTTTAATTGGAAGCTCAATTTGAAGGATTTTGGGATTTCAGTCAATTTGGGCACGTTGGACTAAACTTGTGTCTAGGTTGGGCTAAGGTTGGACTATGCCCAAGTTGGTTGTTCAAAATGGTATAGGAATATCATGAAGAGTTTTCAACATAAATTGGGTGTCGATTTTTGGGTTAAGGTGGGGATATAGTCAATTTGGCGATTTTCTTACTTGGGTTAAAATTGAGTGAAATTGAGGCTTGGTCAAGGTCAATTGAAGGTCCAATTTGATGTGTAGGATTGTTAGAAAGAATTTAGGATTCAAATTGGGGCAATTGAGTGGATCATATGGTTCAATTAGATGAGATTAAGTCATAAGGTCAAAATTGAGGGTTTAATTTGGATCAAAAGATTTAGACTAAAATTGAGCTCAAAGCATGGGCCAATTAGGCTTAGATTTGGTTTATATTGGTCATACGAAAAGTGAATTTGAGTTTAGGATTGAAATTGAGGAGAATTGGGGCCAAATTGATGGACATTTGGCATGAATTTGGGTAAAATTGGGCATTTAAAGACAATTTAGGGGTTTTGGTGAAAATGGTCAAATCGATCAAATTGGGTTCACTTGAAGGGTCCCAATTGGTTTTGGAGACATTTGAAGTGATTTTGAATGTGTTGGGAAAGTTTGGGGTGCCAAGGGTATTTTTGTAATTTTTGGCAAATTTTAGGGTTATTTTGGTAAATTTGGCAATTTTGGGTGGATTTGGGCAATTTGGGTATTTTGAAATGGTTTGAAATGATTTTTGAACAAATTTAGGTTTTTTGGATGAATTTGGGAATTTTGGCCAAATTTAGGTTTTCAAGGGCATTTAGGTAATTTGGGTGGATTTAGGGAAGAAGGCCAAGTTGGAAATTTTGGTAGAATTGGGGTGCCAACCACCCTATATGAGCTATGGAGCAATGAAACCCCAATTTGGGTCTACTATGTACTGGTCTTAGCTAAACCCTAGCCTAAGGCCAGTGGGTCTAGGAGACCATCTACATGAGTCTCCCAAAAGATCAAGGGATTAAAGTCACCAATTTTGGGTTTAGGGTTGTGAGTGGATATAGGTGATAGTGAGTGTAAGTGAGTACCCTAGTTCCATACCAACACCTAGAGTCAGCCCTAAGGTCAAGCAGTCCTATGGGGGCTCTCATTGAGATCCTTCATACTGAACCCACCTACTATGTGCTAGAGGTTAAGACCAATATGTGGAACTTCAAGTTGAGCAAGGAAGAGTTTGAAATTTCTTAAGGTAAGGGTTCCTTTTCTAGTTTTCTAGGAATAGTCGACAGGAAAGTCCTATGGCTAGAACTTAGGCTACTACAGAGGGAAAACTAAACCTCAACCAAAAGTGTGGTCAACAATGAATCAAATGGGAACAATTATTTTTAGGAATCTAAATGAAAGAAAGGTAGAAGATGTCACTAATCTGAGAGAAACTATGGTGACTTCTCAAACTATCCTACTATTTGGCTTCAATTTTGTGGAATATTATTTAATATTTCATCGTGCCAGTTTTATTATTTAGGGCTTACACTTGCATGACATGATCACACAATTAGCCTAGAAGATAGGAGGGTTTATTTTATAACGAACGACAATCTCAGAGCCTAAAGCTATTTAGGGCTTAATTATCACAACATAATTATACAAAGGCCTAAACATAAGTTGAAGATTTATGTCACATTAGATGGGCTACTTCAAAATTCTTTGGCTTGTTATTTAATTCTAAGAAAAGATTTGTTGTTGTAGACCAGTTTGCTCTTTCGAGGTTGTTCTTTTGTCCAATCTTGTCTTTTTTCCCACAGAGTTAGCTCCAAGATCCTCATTACAGTTATAGCTCCAGGTTCAAGGTTTAAGGTTTTAGAGTTTTAGTGTCACGTTTTGTTATCGTTCAAGTATTATTGGGGGTTAAAGTTGATTAGAGCTACACCGGTTAGGATCCCACAGTTCCCTCATTCTTGTGCCACTATTTTCTTTTGAATTTACTTGGCCTAATAAAGTTGTTAAACTCATTTAAACTTTGAAGATATGATTGGCAACTGTAGGCTACCTCATCTGAAGGACTCCCTTAAATTCAAAATGACGTATTAAGTTTGTTTGTTTGTCTTAAAGAAAAATGTTCAAGTTTAATTTTGAAATAAATTTATTTTAATTTTGAAAGTTGTTCGTTTTGAATTTTTAAAATTATTTCAACCAAGTATGCATAGATTATTAAAGTTGTGGTAGATTTCAGTAATAAAATGTTGATAAATAAATTATAAATTCATACATGTAATCTTCTCGCTACCTCCACTGAAATGTCAGCATTCATGATCATACATGTATTTAAAAGTACAAAGTAAAAAGAAACAACTGCTAAGTAGTAATAAAGCCTTAATAATTTAAATTCAAAAAAGACCACAATTCTTAACTTTGTGGGTTTCTAGAGGTTTTAAGGTTGATTTTCTTAAACAAAGCATAATAAGTTCAGTTGTTCTCCAAAATATTCATTAGATTATAAAAGTGTTCGGGGCATAACCCTAAGCAACTTTTAAGAAACTTTTAAAGCATTTCAAGTTTGTTTGAACTTAATATGTTGTTGAATAGGTCACCCCAAAGTTTGTTAGGTTTAAGCTGTGCTCAAATCTATACCTCAATTAACCCATAATAGGAGGGACAGGCAAGTTTGAGCTTATCGTATTTGAAGGGGATTTATTATGAGTTATCCTCCTACTAACCCTCAAATATCATTAGATTAAACTTAGCTCACTACAAAGCTCATAAGTCATTAGGGGTGGATGTGTAATTTTAGAAAAAAAGTCATATTAATAACATTTAATTAAAACAATAACCTATAACTCAACCATTGGTTTGGGACTCAAGGTTAGTAAGTTATTGAGTTCTTGACTTATGTCCCAACATTTAGATTATTCAAATTAATTTCTTCTTCCAAATTTTAACAATTTGGATAGTTACAATCATACCCTTCTTTCGTAAAAGTGAAGGTCAAATGGTTTCTACCTCTTACGCCTCATGTTTCAATCACTTTTGAATGTTGCTTAGGATCATAATATTGTTTTTTAAGTTTTTAACCCATCCTAAACTTTAATTAGGGGTGAAATGTGGAAATTGCAATTTTTCCCCCTAAGGTTCAAATCTCCATAAATTTTTTAAATTAATTTATTTGAGCTTAGAAATTTGCTGACCTATCTCTCATGTGTTAATTAAAATACCACAGAGGAAATCATATTTTTTTTATCTTTATTTTAATTCATATAACCATTTTAGACCAAAAATTAGAGATTCTAAAGTTGACTCATATAGTCAATCAAGGTAAAATTTTTTTCTTAAACAAATTATGGGAGGTTCAGCTAAATTAGATGAGTACTTGGACTAGATTCCATGAATTTTTGAATTATATTTTTAATTTTTAAAATTATTTCTTCATTTGGGTGGTTAATGAAATAGAAAATATATTTTATTTTAGAAAATCAATTTTATATTTTTCATTGATCCCTCTTACTTCAAGGAACTCAAAGAAACTTATATATATATATATATATAATTTTAGTGAAAAATTAGGGAAAATACATTTTAAGCATTAAAAAATTCATAACTTCATTAAGAAAATTAGGAAAAATATTCTAATTGGTCCCAAGTGGTCAGGTAACAATATGTGACATTTTGGTACATTTTTATATTTTTTGTGATTTTTGGAGTTTTTAAATTATTATTAAATTATAAATAAGCTTAAAATTGAACTATTTATTTTAACATCAATTTTTTTTTTCTTAAATGCCTCTGGTCCTGAGGAACCCTCTAAACCACTTTTCAAAATTTTCAGAAAAAATTACTTTGATATTAAAGATAATTCAAATGGGTCTCAAATTTTTATAGAGGCTTAATATACTCATTATCTTCAATGTGGACCAATTTTTGTGATTTTTTGGATTATATTTTAATTATTTAATTCTTAATGGGTTTTAATGACTTAAATTATAGATTTATACTTCAAAAACAATTAAGCATAGGTTTTATTTTTCTTGTGCTCCTTCGAACATAATGAACTTACCAAAACAAAGCTCATTTTTGTGTGATTTATATTTATATAATTATTTTAAGCAAAAGGGGTGACTTAACTTTAGAAATTAGGTTTATCATGTTAGGGTTGTTCTTTGACTTTGGAAAAACCAAAAAATACTCCTAATTTTAGAGAGAAAAAAACCCTTCAAATTTCATATGATGATGATTAATATTTAATTATTTATGATTTAATGTAGGTTTAGAGTATTTAATTAAATTAAAAATAAATATAAGGAAACTAATTTTATTTTTTGTCCACATGATTCTTCTCTGTTCACTGAGCACAGTGTTCTTTTATTTTATTTTATAATTTTTACACATCAAGTTAAGAATTTTTGAAGTTTTTGAATTATTTAAATCATTTAAATAGTTATTTTCCTACTTATCAAACTCAGCGCTAGCGCAACTTAGGACCCGTCGAAGCTCCACACAATGTGCTCCCATTTGACGCCACCTTCTAAGTCAGCACCTCATCAACAAGCTCTCATCCGTCTCCTCCTCCTCCTCTGCCATCAGATGGATACTTGCGCAAATGAATGACATCTATTCATCATTCCCATTTATCCTAAACCAAGAACCACAAATTTTCTAAACCTAAGATCTCACTCGATACACAACCAAATCACATGGGGTTTGATCCTATAACTTTATCTAGTCAAGGCCAACACATCCATATAGTTAAAAACATTTGAAACATAAGTTCACTTCACAATTGATAAAATTGAGCATGATTTTAGGACTAGTGAGCTATACCTTTGCCCAAGAGGTGAGGCCTTAATGCACGGTTTGTTGTGTGTTGCTTTTAAAAATATTTTTCAATAGTACAAAACACACAAGACTAAGAATAAATATGCAACTCAGTCCCAATAAAAGTTTAACTTTAGTAAAAATAATTTTATTTTTTAAAATCCTTAAACTACCAAACCTGTATCTCTCAAGTAATAAAAGTCTCTAATAGAGTCCTAAGTATCGATCCCAAAGGGAGTTGGAAATTCTTATGACTATATTGTAAAACAAAAAATTCAAATTACAAAACTTAAGTATGAAATTAAATCTAAATTAATTGAGTGTATGCTAAATAAAATGAAGTTAAAATATTTAAGTTAATCAAACTATTTGCTAAACTTTATAAGTAAACTTATAAAAACTAAACAAAGTTTCTGTGATGAAGAGTTCAAATTTAAAAAAAAAAACATCATTCCTTTTTTCAATGAGTAAATGGATTATGAAGAAATTAAAATCATTTAAAAATATATATAATTATATTGTGTCAAATAGAATCAATCCTATTTTTTACCCTCTTTTAAGTGTATAAAGAAAATTGACTAATCCAGAGTTTGTTCCCTAATTACGTGGTTAGGTTGGGAGGATATAGGATCTCACTCCAGAGCTCTCACTTCTCCCTTGCTTAAGGGCTATCAATCTTGCATTAATTTTTAATCAACTGGACAAAAATTGGATTTTAATCTAGCACCTTAAAATCTCCAATTCCTCTTCCAACAAAGTATATTTCCCTATTTATTTGCACTCAACCCCATGGATTACTTTCTCACCCGTGAAATTTAATGTAACTCTCACCATGTTGTAGAAATCATAGCCCTTTCAGATCATATGTTTCTGAACACATTTTAGCATTTCAAATGGCCATATCAAATAGTAAATGAAGATCAGAGTTTGAATCATCACAAATTATTGAAATTTAAAACCGTATAAAACAAAATCAATTCTTCACAAAACCATATCTCAGAGTAAGGAGAATGATAGAGAAGACTACTCAAAATTCATGACAAAGAAACAACAAAACATCAATTTCATTTATAAAAACAAGTTTATAAAATATAGAAATAAAAGATATAACTTATCACACACTCCTTCCCAAGAAAATCCCTATAACTTACCTTTAAGAACTTTCCCTCTTTACAGGCACTCTTAACTCTCTCTTATAAATGTAATGAAGAAGAAATATCTCACTTTCCCTATCCTCTTACAACCTTTAGAAGAAAATCTCCAAGTCCCTCACTCTTCTCTCTCACGCCACCACCAAAACTCTTTCTCTCGCCTCTGTTTTACAACCCTAGACTCCCTCTTTTTTTAAGTAGGGGCTATCTCCTCTAAAAAAGAATTCATAATTTCCTCTCATACTATCTCCAAAAGTCACAACTTTTGAATCCCAAAAGACATGTCCATTCTTTCAAGAGACATATCCATTCATTAAAGAGCCTTCCAAAGTGTTTAGATGCATTGAATCACTCCATGGGTCCTTTGAAACATTTGAAGCCTTCAAAATCTTCTCAATATTTGTCTCTAACTGCCTTAATCCATCAAATATAGTCTATGGCGCCTCAGGCGCCAAGATATTTAAGTATGATCTGTTTTTGGGTTCTGTCGTTTTAGGTGCCTCTTCTTTGTATAAAGGTGCCTCTGGCAGTTCAAGTGCCAGCTCTCTATAAGTTAGCACCTCTAGCACCAGTTCTCGGGCCTCAGGCGCCAGAATCACAAAGTTATTTATTTTGACTCCAAATTTCCTCCTTTTTTCTACTTTTGCTCCAAATGCCTAAAATTTTTATACCTGCAACAAAAACATGAAAATACCCTTATTTAAAGTGTAATATCACAAAAAATAAGCATAAAATGTATTCTTAAAATATCACATTATTTTGGTGTATCAGAATCCCACAAATCTAAATGTTACTTGTCCTCAAGTGTTTTACTACATAAAAATATGACTTAGGATGGAGATTAACTTATAAACTTCTATACTTTAGTTTTAAAAATAAAATAGTATAATTTGAGGAAAAAATTAATAACTTAGATTAAAACTATAAGTATGAGAATACTTAGTAATTAAATTGAGGATTTTTGAATCTCGATTCATTTCAAGAAGAAGTGCAATTTGTTATATCAAGGATACTTAAAATATCCATATGAAAAATAATGTCATGAATACTTTACTATTAAGGGTGCTAATACTCAAATAAAAATTTAGAAAATGAAATAAAGCCTTTTCCTCAAGTTGATTCAAGTGAAGCAAATTTTTTATTAGACATCTCCTCAAGCTTCTCCTCACATTCTCTCTTATTTTTTTTTTTCTCTCTCTTTTCTTTTCTCTTTTTTTTATATATATTCAGGATCTTTTCAATCCTTTCTTTTCTTTTCTTTTTCAAGTGAGGATCGCTATATCTTGATAGCCTTTAATTTAAACTTCACTATCCTCTTCTTAAAGTTAAAAATTTTTACATTTCTTCACTTTATAAATTCATATTAGTTTTGATTATTTTTTATAAAGTCTCATTCTTTTCTTTTTACATGAAACTCTAAGATTTTCAATACTTTAAAAATAAAATTTTCTTTAATTTAATTAGAAGAACATAGTCTTATCTTTTCATACCAAATATCTTTAATTTTAGAATTGACATTCATTATTAAGATCTTTTACTTAAATTGACCATAACATTTACAAAAATAAATATAGAAATTTAAAGTTAAATCTTAATATCCATGGTCATGTTAAATTAATTTTAAAGCTATAGTTAATTGAGGAAAAATAAAGTTTAGTTTAATTATTTTTAAAGAAAATTTTCTTTCCCCCAAATTTAAATTTTTAAGTAATTAAAAATGTTCTGTACAAAAATTTTGTAGGTGAAAGAAAATAGTAAATGCATAAAAATATAGCTAACCTATAGAAAATTTTTGAATATGAAACTGGACTTTGGTGTACTGCAGGTGCTGACTTTAAAAATATAGGCTTTAAAGCATTAAATGAAACACGATATATTTCAAAGAATTTTCTAAGAATTTGAAACTTAAATAGAAACTAAAAATAGCTAAAGATGCAGAAAAATAAAAATTTACAATTTCTATTACAGTTAAGTCTACAGTACAACATTACATGAAAGTTCCTATTACAAAATTTTTAAAGAAAACAAATATTCAAACATTCAAAATAACAAAAAAAACATAACAAGCTCCTAAAACATCAGTCATCATCCTCTTCCTCCTCTTCCTCCTCCTGCTCCTCATCATCAACTTCTTCCTCTTCAACATGATCCGACACATATGGAGTAAGACGTGGGCAAGTTGGAAATTCCACTTTATAATCACCCCTTCGATATCTAATCATGGAATCCTGATATACTATATCAAATTGAATCTCCTCTACTGATATTCATCGTTATATGCATTCCTTGCTTCTAACCCTCCAATCCTATTTTGCAAATTTACAATATCTATTTGTTGGATCATTAGTTGCTCTATGATGTTCTCAAGTGAAGTAGAGCTGGAAGTAGATATCCCTGCAGCAAATGTTGAGGGTCTATCACTACCTCCAATACTGGAACCAACAAATGATTCAAATCTTTAGACTGTGTGTTTCCTAATTGGTTCTTTTAAACTCTACTAATGACTGTTCACTTAAAGTGAAAATCAGGGCAGGGTATCCTAAACTACTAGTTGTAGCACTCCTGGCTATACTCTGAGTATTATGTACTATAAGAGCACCAATATATACTACCTTCATTTGTTGAATGCAAAAATTTAGCATAGCTCTTTCCTTGGTTTCTTCGCTCAGATGATTCGTTGGAAGCAACTTTGTAGAGATGAAGTAATGCCATACCTTTGATTTAAAAGTCAACATGGAAGTGGAGAGATTAGCTTTATTATTATTTTTAATTTTCTATTCTCCCCTTCCATCTGTCAAAAAGGCAATTACTTCATCTAGTGATAAGTCAATCATCACGAATGAGGCATATTCACAGTGGAGTTCATTTCTCAATCCATAAAATGCATTAATCCTCCTTTTAGAAAATTTAACTTGCTTACCTCTCACAAAGATGTGATCATCTGTAGTAAATTGCAAGTTGGCATAGAACTCCTGGATTATTGGAACAATAACTACTATAGTGAAGTAGCAGAAGCTCTCCCAATTTTTAGCGATGTTCAACCTCTGATCTAGCCACCTGGGTTAGCAAATGCTCGGTCCTGAATCAATTTCCTTAAGCCCATTTTGGTATTATTGATATGTTGGGCCTTATAGTTGAACAATCTCCTTACATCAAAATCTCGCATAGGCTTTCCTCTTTTCACATGTGGTGCCATATGAATTTCTATGTTAATCCAAATAAATTACAAAATAAAAAATCTAACTCCACAAGTAAGGTTATTTGGTAAGAAACTTTTTAGCATGGATTTTCATTAAAATTCTTCAACAAATTACCAAATTTTGGATTTCCTATATCGTAAGATAAATCCTTGGTGAAAATAAAAATTTTCTAAGTTAAAGTGAAGTTTTTACTAAGAGAAGATGAAATCTAAGATCTTTAGTCCTTGAAATCATCTCAAATCCATCCAATGTTAAGCCCTAAGTTTAGGCTTAGAGGTTGAAGTTGACTCAAGCAATAAAAATGGATTTTTACTAGGCTATTTCATGGATTTTAACCCAACCTGGCATTTTTCGGGAATTTGTCGCCTCAGGAAATAAATCTGGCGCCTCAGGCTCCAACACCAAAATTTTTCAAATTTCATTTTTCTATGGAAATCTGCTGCGCACCACATTACGTCAACCTCTAAATAACATAATTAAACACTTATACTCATAATTAAATAATTTTCGAGCACAAAGCTTTCACAATTAACAAAAAACTCACATTTATATATAAAATCCACACTATTACAAGCTGATTGTTTTCAAGTCAACAAATCTAATTCAGTGTCCAAAGCAAACCAAACATTTTAACAATAAAAACTAAGTTTCAAAATACTTAACAACTGATACAAATAAAGTCCAACAATGAAAGTAAATGTAATCCAACATAACACACAAGTAAGCAATACTAAATGTGCATTCAGTGCATAAAGTAAGTTCAAACATCTTCTTCACTCTCATCCTCCCATGGATTATTAGTGCACGTACAAGTTGTAAAAAGGTCGATTAGGAAATTTGTTTGTCGAATCTTCCTCTATTCAAGCATGTTTCTTGAACATACACACCAAACCATCTTCAACACATCCAGCGTGTTCAAAATGTTCCTTCATCCTCTAATCCAGATGATCCAGCATTTCAGAAACATTCCTAATTGAATGCATAAGGTTATGTTCCTCTTTTTCTGTCTTCTTGATCCTTTCTAAAGTGCATCTGAACTAAAGTAAGGCTGAATAGGTGATGAATTCTGGGATGATTGATCCATCAATATATTCATATCATTCTCATCCCTCATTCCTATGCAGTTACAATAAACTATTGGGTCCATAGGCTTCGGAGAAAGAAGCAATTTTTCGAACTTTCATAAGACACTGACAATTGACTGCACAATAGGAAGACAGTAGATGGATATCACATTCCAGTAATAGATCCATTAGTGAACAAACCTAAAATAGATTTCACAATTATTACATCTACATCAATAAGTTTTCTAGTTTGGATATAGTAATTCAAAGTAGCACTCTCCTTAGTCACCTTACTAATTTTTGTTGTAGGAAGTATTTTTGATTCAATAATAAAATGCCACACCTTAGATTTAAGATTCAATAATGATGAAGAAAAACTTACATTCCCATTATTTCTAGTCTCCCAATTTGCACCTTCATCATTAATAAATCAAAAGAGTTTGCTCATATTTTCTCTTATAGGGGCAAAATTTGCATAGTGGCAAATACGGGCACTTTCAATAATAAACATATCGTTTATTCTTAAAGGAGTGACTTGTACATACTTTCCTTGAAAGTAGACAACTCCTTGGTTGATTCCATGAATATTGGCGAAAAACTCTTTCACCACAGGGACAACTACGGCGGCAGTGGTATAGAAAAATACTTACCAGCGTCTCTGTGCAATAATCTCCAACACTCGAGTATTCAGTGGGTTGAATCCTTGATTCACAAATACCCTTTCCTTGATTAGCCTCTTCTTCATAAAACTCGATCGTATAACTTATGCACATTGAAACTGACAAACTTCCTCTGGATGAAAATTCCATATCTAGCGGTTTCTTTAGAGTGGGAAGCCGTTGGATTTGAAAAATGTTGACTCTTCCTTCATTTTTCCCTCTAAAATAGGTTTATGAATCAGTTTTTTGGAGTTATTAGGAAGAAAACCTGCAAAAAATCATGAAAAACTATCTTTTGAATCATCCTATGTCGTTCCGGTCGCCGCAACACTTTATGTGCCAATTTTGGCGCTTCAGGCACCAGCTCTCTGAAAAATGGCGCCTCAGACACCAGTTCCAAAATTCGCACCATCTCATTTTAAATCCAATTAATTCTCAAATCTTCCATTAAATTGGGTAAATAAATATGTTTTTATATATTTTCTCAATTTTAAGTTTCTCAAGTACACTAAATCCATAAAACTATGAATCCATAAAACTATGAATATATATATATATATATATATATATATTCTCAATTTTCAAAAAAGCATATTTCCCTATTTATTTGCAATCAACCCCATGGATTACATTATCAGCCATGAAATTAAATGTGACTCTCACCATATTGTAGAAATCATAGCCCTCTAAGATCATATGTTTTTGAACACATTTTAATATTCAATTGGTCAGATCGAAAAGTAAATTAAGATTGAAATTTGAATCATCACAAATTATTAACATTTAAAACTGTATAAAACAAAAGCAATTCTTCACAAAACCATATCTCAGAGTATCTCTCAGAGTAGGGAGAAGGATAAAGAAGACTACTTAGAATTCATGAGAAGGAAACAACAAAACACCGATTTCATATAAAAAAATAAATTTACGAAACAAAGAAATAAAAGAAACAACTTATCTTACACTCCTTCCCAAGCAAATCCCTAGAAGTTCCCTTTAAGCATTTTTTCTCTTTACAAGTACTCTTAATTCTCTCTTATAAATGTAATGAAGAAGAAATCTCTCACTTTTCCTCTCCTCTTACAACCCTTAGAAGAAAATCTCTAAGTCCCTCACTCTATCTCACACCTCAATCTTCTCTCTCATGCCACCACCAAAAGTTTCTCTCTCACCTCCCTTATACTACCGTAGACTCCCTCTCTTTTTAATTAGGGGCTGCCTCCTTTCAAAATGAATTCAAAATTTCCTCCCAAATTTTCTCCAAAAGTCACACATTTTCAATCCCGAAAGACATGTACATTCATTCAAGAGACATATCCCTTCATTAAGGAGCTTTCCAAAGTGTCTATAGACATTGAATCACTCCATGGAGCATTTGAAACTATTGAAGTCTTCAAAATCGGATTAAAATTTGTCCTGAACCACTTTAATGTATCAAATATCGTCTCTGGAGCTTCTAGCACCAATTATGGAGCCTCAGGCGCCAAGTTACTTAAGCCCATGTTGTTTTGGGTTCTAGTGCTTCAGGCACCAATTCTAGAACTTCAAGCATCTCTTCTCTATATAATGGTGCCTCTGGCACCAATTATGGTGCTTCAGACTCCAGCTCTCCGTAAGGTGGCGCCTCTGGCCCCAGAATCACAAAGTTCTCTATTTTGGCTCTAAAATTCCTCCTTATTGCTACTTTTGCTTCGAATACCTAAATTGATATACCTATAAAGAACACATGAAACTACCATTCTTTAAATTGCAATATCACCAAAAATAAGAATAAAACGTATACTTAAAATAACAAATTATTTTGGCATGTCAGGACTCAATTGGGTTGGTTGTATACATTCATTGTGACCACATGAAGCTCCTCTAAGTGCCAATTTGATCTGATGTTGATCCTAGGTAAGAGTTTGATTAAGGGGTGATTTGGGTTTGTTTAAGGAGTGGGTTTGAGTGCTCAAAGTGATGGGGCTTTGATGGGGAACTTCCTTGTTTGGTCTGGGGAAGCTTTTTGAATGATCAATTTAAAGTTCATTGGAGTTTAGAGAAGTAATAGAAAAATCCCTAGACTTTTGTGATTAAATTAGGTTTGGACAGTGGATTTGGCTGGAGGAAGCTTTGAGAGCAATTTGGAGTGGTCTCCCTAAGAAATTTGTAACAATCTTCCAATGGCCGAGAGAGGGGTGGTTTAAAAATTCATGGAAATAGAGCTTCATTGGTCAGGCTAGAAGATGGAGAAGGATGCTTACGTGGAGGGTTGAGCGGAAAAATTCACTAATGGGGGTGAGCTTCATAGGATGGGTAGAAATTTGGGTCTAAACCAACGATGGCCTTTTTGGTTTTGGGTTTTCCAACAATTAGGCGCTCCGGTCAGACCACAGAAGGTGACTTACTAGTTCAAATAAGGTCAAGGAAGAATTAATGGTGATTAGTCTGGAGGCCTGATGGCTGATGGCAAGGGGTAGAGTGCTTAGCCAAATTATGGTGGAAGGTTCCATGATTTTGGGGACCCTTGATCAATGGCTCAATAAGTGGTTCATGGGTGATTTGATAATAATCCAAGGAATTTTAGGAATGACAAAGGTGATTAGGCTTGGCAAAATTAAAAGTTTAAGTTAATTTAGAGCTTAGGCTTGAAATTAGGGTTTGGGCTAGATATTCAACTTTTGTTTGACTTCAGATTGGTTTAAAAACTGATTAAAAGACCCAACTGTTCTAGGGGATGTCATGAGGAATTTAGGAAATGAATTAATGGGAATTTAATTGATTGCAAGGCTTGATTTAATGAAATTTTGGTTTAGGGCCAATTTTTGGGTAACTGGGTTGGCCTTGGATTTAAGTTAGGTTAGTGTTTGTGTCTAGACCAATTGATGGTTCAAAATGGTCTAGGGGAATGTCATGAAGAGTCTAGGATCCAATATAGAGGGAATTTGATTGGTTATGGGGTTCGTTTTGATGATATTTGGTGGTATGGACAATTTTGAGTTTTTGGTCCAAAATTAAAATTAAGGATTGGAGGTTGGTTCAATTTGCTTTGAATTAGTGTAGATTGGGATTGAGTAAGTTGATGTATAATTTGGGTTTGAAATTGGGAGAAATTGAAATGAACTTATTGGAAATTGGGATTGATTTGGGGATTTGACAAGTTTGGGTTAAATTTGGGATTTTGGTCAAAATTTGTCAATTTAGTCAAATTTGGCAAATTTAGGGTAATTAGGTATTGTGGGGAAGTTTAAATGATCTTTAAGATCAAATTAGGTGGAATTAGGGTATTGGCAAAATTTTGGATGTGAGGGGTATTTTGGAAAATTTGAGGAATTTTATTGGTTAAGGAATTTAGGTTAATTTGGTCAACTTTACTGACTAGGAGCAGTTTGATGTGATTTTTAAAGAGAATTTGGAGATTTGGGCCATTTTTAGAAATGTAGGTATCAGGGGTATTTTGGTAATTTTGGAGGAGTTAGGGGCTAGAAGGCCAAAATTGGGTGTTTAGGTGGAATTGGAGGCCATATGATATGTAAATCATGATGATTGCCTTATTTGAGTCATAGAATTAAGGGGAAGCCCATTTTCGATCCTTCATGTGTTGGTCCTGGCTACCTTAGCCAAAGGACTAAGAGCTTGTAGACCACCCACATGAGTTCCCAAAAGAACAAAGGGAAATAGGTTCAATGGGTGTAATTTTTAGGGCTTTAGGACAAGTGAGGAATTGTGATGTTCTTGAGTGTGTGAGAGACTAAGCCCTAGCCACCCTGGGTTTCCTTAAGTTCAACATTCCTATGGGGACTCACCCTATAATCCTCTCATGTTGGTCTCAACCTTCCAAGTGTTGAAGGTTCATGACCATCCATGTAGGGTTTCAAAGACAGCAGGGAGGTGGGTTCCATTTCTGGACTTCTAGGATAGCTTAAGGAAAGTCCTATGGCTAGATCCTAACAACTAAGAGGAAAATAAAAAGACCTCATAAAAAATGAGTTTAGCAAAACTTACCAATTGAAATGTCAAGACCACATAAACTTTATAAAATCCTATTGTATAGCTTAATATAAAGAAAAATTTTATACATAATGGGTATTACTTTTTAGAATTAATGTGCTTCCTACCTAAGAGCTTGTTATTTCAAACTCATAGCCAGTGAACATATAAAATTTGAGGAATGACAAGTATACACATTTCATATATAAGTAAATCACAGTGCAAACCCTCCTTGAAAGATAGAACCTTTTTGTAAGACTCTTTATTTTTGTTCATTTTTCTCTATTTTATTTTTGAAGGGGTCGTCAGTCTGTCAATCATTGTATACTTTCCTTCTCCAAATAAACCTTTATTCCAGGTCATAAGAATGACCCACAAAAGAGAAGAACCTGAAAAGAAATACATACAACAAAGACGATAGCCAAGAGAAAAAGAACAAATGTGGAGAGCCTACATACGATAGACCTCACAAGGATAAATCAATTATGTCTGCCCAAATAACATTGAACAAATGCACCTTGGACCAATATCCATGAACTGATACCTATGTAGGCTACCCATAACCAGAGAGTCAAGTGTAAGTGTCTGTTCTGGGGTCAAGAGCACTTCTAAGGGGATGCATCCCACTTCGTTAGTTACATCTTAAGGTATACCCAAAAATACTCTTGATAAAAGAGGCTTCTCTTGTATTATCATAAACCTAGGAAAATAGTCATCAAAGGTATTTTTATTTAGTATTGAAAAGTTATGATGCTTCATTGCTCATGCTAAGCCATCAAGAAGAGAGTGAGTCTCTCACGTCGTAAATGGGTAGAGGCTTATCAGCATACGGAGTCTACAGAAAAACCATAATCATCTTGACGGTAATATGCCAATATATCAAAGCACATCTAGGCTATAAAGGTAGAGGATAAATTGTCATATCTTAAACGGTTAGCAGCTAATCAGCATCAGGCTGTCAAAACGGTACTTACAAAGGCAACAGAAGTGGCAGAGGTTGATAAGGATAGTCAAAGAAAGTAAAGAGAAATTCCTCAGAGGTAGAGGTATTCAGGCTATGGTACAATGGACTCGTCTTCTCAAGCCACTATGATCCTAGTCTACTCAGTTATGAAGATAGTTGACCCACCACATGCAGAGATCCCCGATCAACAATCTGTGAATTGGGTCATCCACAAGGGACCTTTGCAGCCCCGAGGTTAATGGAAGGAGACTCTATCCTAAAAATATCAATTGGAGATCTAAGAGGTGGGACATATACCTTTCGAAATGACGATGATACCGTTGAAAATAAAAAGAGAGGGAGGTTCAGTTATGAAGCTAGAAAAGCTCTGACAAAATAACTTACACCCGGTCAGGTTCGCGGAGCATTCTAACACCCTAGACACACTAGAAAGTCACCAATATAAGAAGTTATGTTTGATTAGTCAGGTTAGAAAAGAATGAGGGCTTCTCTTTGGGACTTACAAATGTTGTGATTTTCTAGAGAGGTCCTTAGATATTGTGGATGACCTATTATACCATGCTATGCAACTTATTTTAAAATCAGCTTGGAGGCCATGCAGAAAAGTAAGAGTTCAAAATTTTAAAATCCTAAATATTTTAATCTTAAAATAATTTATCTTGAATATTTTATTAGAATTATGTAGAAAACTTTATAATTTTTAAATTCTAAGGAACTTATATTGCAATCTTCATTCACAGAAATACCATAATAATAAATAAGGAAAAAGTCCAAACATTCAGGTATGGAAAAAGGTAGAAAAATTGAGCCAAATCAAATAAATAAGAAAGGCCAGTGCCGCCAGATTGGCAAAATATCCTGAGAAAAGTAGAAAATATAGTTGTACTTCACATATAAATTCTCGGTTCTAATTCTACACATCAATATCAAAATTCAGAAATAAGATACAGGACACGAGCTTTTGCTCATGATCCATGTCATTTCATTTCCATTTCAAAGCAACTCGAAACCTGTGCCCATATCTTATTTTTGTATAAGACTCTCCCAAGGAACTAAACATACATAATAAAAAGAGAAAATACTCAACCTGCATAAAAAACAAGCATTAACAAGGAAAGCCATGCAACGTATAATGAGTTGGGCATGATGAGGGAGCTAAGCAGCACCTGTAAACAAGGAGTTAGAAACAACTACAAGCTCCCTGTTATTGGTACCTATGTGAGTATACATAGAGGCATTGCTCCTTATAGAAGAACATCCTAATACACTACCATGCATATCAAGCATGCAAGCACACCAAAAGTATAAAGCAAGACCAATCTAGTAAAGAATAATATCCAGTTATAAAAAAGACTACCTAGCACCCTAGACCTAGCCTAACACACCATCTAGCAAAAAGTATCCTAATCAGTGTCATTAAGTTCTTAGGGTAAAGTCTCTAGCTATTGTATGACCTTTATGGGCTCACCACACCGGCCGTCATAAATATTCAAAGGACCTAAGGGTGCCACCCATGGTGGTTTTGGAAAGGAGTTAGCCTTACATATGGCCTAGTTAGGTACATTCATAATTTTAAAATTATTGTGGATATAAAAAATAAAAATATACATTTTTATTTTAATTTTAAAATAAAGTCCATTAAATGTGGGTCGGCAACATGCAAGTTTACATGATTTAGATCCCTTAGATATGAAATATGACCTAAACTTATCAAAAGCATTTTTTATATCCATGTCAACACATTTTGTTCCAATCAAATATGACCTAAACTTATCAAAAGCATTTTTTATATCCATGTCAACACATTTTGTTCCAATCAAATATGACCTAAACTTATCAAAAGCATACAAAATAGCTAATAACTCTCTTTCAGTGGTGCTATAGTTAATTTGGGCATCATTATGAGTCTTACTAGCATAATATATGACCTTGAAAATCTTATGATATTTCTGCCCTAAAACGGCTCCAATTGCATAATTACTAGCATCACACATTAGTTCAAAAGGTTTCTCCCAGTCCGCTGAAATAATTATAGGAGCGGTGATCAATTTTTCCTTTCAAGTTTCAAAGCTTTAAAGCAATCTTGGTTAAATTCAAACTTTATATGTTTTTCCAGAAGTTGGCATAAAGGCTTAGTAATTTTTGAAAAATCTTTAATTTATCGCATGTAGAATTTAGCATGTCCTAAAAAACTCTCAACTCCTTTTACATTAGTTGGTAGAAGTAGGTTCAATATAACCTGAATTTTTGCAGAATCTACTTCCATGTCATTTTCTGAAATTTTATGTCCAAGAAAAATTCCTCCTACAACCATAAATTGACATTTCTCCCAGTTTAAAATAAGATTAGTCTTTTCCCAACATTTCAGAACTTTCTTTAATTGATTTAGACATAATTGAAAGGAAGTTCCAAATACAGAAAAATCGTCCATAAAAACCTCAATCCCTTTTTCAATCAAATCACAGAAAATGGACATCATACATCTTTGAAATGTTGCAGATGCATTACATAATCCAAAAGGCATTCATTGAAAAGCAAAAGTTCCATAAAGACTAGTAAATGTTATTTTCTCTTGATCCTCGGGAGCAATAGGTATTTGCTGATAACTGGTATATCCATCTAGAAAACAAAAATATTTGTGCCCAACTAATCTATTCAACATCTGGTCCAAAAAGGGTAAAGGAAAATGATCCTTCTTAGTGGCAGAATTTAATTTTCTATAATCTATGCAGATTCACCATCTAATGACTTGTCTTTTTGATATTAATTTGTTATGCTTATTCATCCTTACAGATATACCTCCTTTCTTCGGAACACAGAGAATCAAACTCACCGAATCACTACCTTGAATAGGATATATTATTCTCGCATCTAACCATTTTATAATTTTTTTGTTAACCACTTCTTTTATCATAGGAGTCAATCTCCTTTGAGGATCAGTTCTTCGTTTATGTTGATCTTCCAATAGAATTTTGAATGTGTAGTCTTTCTTGTATCAGCTAATGTCCATCCAAAGGCCAATTAAAGGACTGATTCCTTTAATATCAGCCAATATCCATCCAAAGGCTTTCTTGTATTTTTTTTAAAGTTTCTAAGAATTGTTGTTCTTGAGCAGCATTTAGTTCTGAGGATATTATGACAGGTTGTGTAGATGAATCTCCTAAAAATGAAATGCATACTTCAAATGCATACTTCAAATGTGTAGAAAGTGTTTTCAATTCTAGTTCAGGGATTTCTCAATAGATGAAATCAAATTGTTGACATCTTCTGCAGGATCTAACATTTCAAATTTCTCCTGAATAGAATACAATTCTTCCATACTCACTTCTATAGACTCATCTTGGATTTTATCCTCGTCTTGATATTCCATATATTCCTTTTCAAATTCACTTTAATATGTCTTTTTGAAATATTCATGGCTTAAATACTCATTAATATCCATTCTGAAGTATTCAATCTCTTGTTCTTTTGCAGGGTATCTCATTGATTTTAAAATATTAAATGTAACCTCTTGATCACTAACTCTAATAGTTAGTTCTCTCTTCTGTACAACTATCAAAGCTCTTCCTGTGGCTAGGAATGGTCTTTCTAAAATAATAGAATTTATTTATCTTCCTCAAAATCTAATCAAATAAAGTCCACAGGAAAGATAAATTTATCAACCTTTATTAAAACCTCTTCAATCACTCCTTTAGGATAGGTAATTGATCAATCAACTAATTGAAGAGTTACAGTTGTAGGTGAAATATCTCCTAAACCCAACCTTCTAAAAATTGATAATGCATAAGATTAATATTGGCTCCTAAATCACATTAAGCTTTTCTATTAAATCATTGGCCAATAGCACAAAGAATTGTAAAACTTCCAGGATCTTTAAGTTTTTAGGAAGCTTCTTCTAAATTATAGCGCTACACTCTTCAATGAGTGCAATTATCTCATTATCTACAAACTTCCTTCTCTTATTAAGTATATCCTTCATGAACTTCATATAGCTTGGCATTTATTCCAAAGCTTCAAATTCCAAAGCTTCAACTTCCAAAGCTTCAACAAATGGAATGTTTATCGTTAATTTCCCCAAAATTTTGAAAAATTTTTAATATTGATTATCTTTATACTTCTACTTGAATCTTTGAGGAAATGGAGGTTGTGGTCTTTCTACAGTGATTTTTATTGGTTTAATAGGAATTTCAAACTCATGATGAAAATCTTCACCTGAATCTTCATTTTCCACCCAATCTTTTTTGTTTTCAACTTCTCGTTGAACTCTCTCTTCTAATTCTTTTCCACTACTTAGTTGAATAGCTTTAATTTGCTCCTTGTTCTAATCTTTAGGACTTAATTCAACAATACTAGGAAATGTTCCTGGAGGTCTATTGCTGAGTGCAGTAGTAATACATCCCAATTGATTTTCCGTGTTTCTGATTGCAGCTCCTTCACTCTGTAACTGACTTCCCATTTGCAGTATCAATTCTTTCATTGATGACTTTTTCTCCTTACATTGCAAATTATTAAATTCTGGGGGGTAATAATGTTTATAAGTTTGATTTCCTTGATTGTTGGAGCTTCCCATCCCACTGGGTTTGCAGCATTGTTTCCATATTGTGGATTTGAAGTATTTGAGTTATTATTACTCCAACTAAAGTTTGGATAATTCTTTCATTCAGGATTATAATAATTGACATAAGTATTATTAAAACGATTGTTTATTGAATTTAAAGTCTCATAAGAAGAATGAGATTCTATCATTTATCCCAATGAGTTCTCCTCAAGCACAGGTATTGTTTGAGAATAATTCATTCCATATTGATCTATCTTCTTTGATATAGTAGCTATTTGAGCAGCTAATATAGATATTGCATCATAATTATGAACACTGGCAACTCTTTTTGGATTTACCCTTTTTTAGGGTCGTTGAAAATTATTAGTAGCCATCTCTTCAATTAATGAATATGCTTCATCAAATGGTTTTGACATTAATGATCCATCAACAGTAGCATCAATTATCGATCTAAGAGATTCAACCAATCTATTATAAAAGTTTTAATTATTAACCAATCTAGCAACACATGGTGTGGACATTTCCTAAGGAGATCCTTAAATATTTCTCAGGCTTCATAAATTGATTCCCCTTCAAACTGACAAAAAGATGCAATACCATTTGCAAGCTTAGTAGTTTTTTAAGGTGGGAAATATTTAGATAAAAGTTTTTGTGATAAATCTCCCTAAGTTCTGATAGATTGGTGAGCTAATGAGTTTAACCACATCTTATCTTTATCCCTTAGTGAAAAAGGAAAAATTTTAAGTCTGACAGCATCATTCGACACTCCATTATATTGAAATGTAGCACACAATTCTAAAAAACTAGCAAGATAAAAACTAGACAATTCTAAAAAACTAGCAAGATGTAAATTTGGATCTTTATTTTGTGTACCTCCAAATTGATTTTTTGTACCTTTTGGATAATAACAGGTTTAAGCTCAAATGAATTAGCAACTACAGCAGGGTTTTGTATGCTCAAATGAATTTCATCTGCTGTAGGATTAGCATAATCCCTTAAAGGTCTCTCATGATGTTCATTTTCATTTCCAGCATTACTTGAGTTGCAAGCCATTTTGCTAGAATGATTTTTCTCTTTTTGTTGTTTTCAAATTTTTCTTACACTTCTTTCTAATTCAAAATCGTAAGGTACTAGGTTTTCAGATCTTATACTACACATAAAAAAATAAAAAAAATTAATTAAAAATAAGCAATACACTTAACAAAGAAAATGTTCAAACTAAACTAAAAACACTTTTTTTTAAGTAAGGAGCCAAGCTCCAATTCATTAAAATTAATGTAAACTAGTTACAAAGAGAAAAGAAAGAGGGCCTATAAAAGGAGGCAACCTCTCAAAACATCAATAAAAAGGGAGCTATCTGATATAAGGAAGAGGGAGCAAATCACTGAATAAAAGGAAATCCAATAAGGGAGGGATCCTTCTGCTCACCATAGATTCTTCGGATAGAGACCTCTTCTAGCCAGCTAATTGGAGGGTCTATTTCCTTCTCTGTGGATATGGGAGAACTTTACAGAGTAGTTCTTTAGCAATTGATGAATCTCAGAAATCCAGATGATTAAGTTCCATGGAGTGTCATAGGAGCCCTTGATAATGTTAATAAGCATCAAAGAGTCAGATTCAACCCATAGCTGGTTGAAGTGGCAAGATCTGGCTAAGTTGAGGGCCCAAAAAAATAGCTTGACATTCAGCTTCAAGAGGATCCAAAGCTTTAATAGGAGATTGAAAAAACAAGATGCACCTCCCCTCATGATTCCTGAAGAGACCACCAATACCAGTAGATAGAGATTTATATAGATTTTCCAAACTTTGGTAATGGAAGGATTAAAAGACACTTATATATATATATATATATATATATATATATTTTATATTTTAAAATAAAATTAACTAATATTTTCCGTTACTTCCCCGGCAACGGTGCCAAAAACTTGATCACACGGGAATTTGTATAGAATAATAATAAAGATGCAATGTAACCCAAACTATAATGTAATTTTAATGAAAATAATTTATCTTTAAAATGCTCTTTTAAAATCTAAATCCCCGTTTACATATAACGCAAGTATACATATCGTTCAAGTAATATAAGGCTCTAACAGTGTCCTAGGTATCGATCTCACAGGGAAGCTGGAAATATATATAAGCTAGCTAATTATATTCTATTATAAAATAAAAATAAAAATAAAAATAAGGAAAAGTGCAAAGTTTGAAATTAAACTACTTAAGTGAAATGCTTCTAAATATGTCGATGTATGACTATAACAAGTAAATTAAACTAGAGGCTAAGCTTTCAATAGTAAATTGCTGAAATAAAATAAAGGTTTTTGTGAACGAAAAGTTCAAGTATGAGAAAATATCCTTCCCCTTTACAATGAAAACATGACTTGTGAAGAAATTGAAATCATTATAAAAATATATTTAAAATTTTTTTGTACCAAATAGGAGCAATCGTATTCTCCACCCACTTCCAAACGCTATAAAGAACATTGACTAATCTAGAGTTTGGTCCTTAATTTTGTGGTTTGATTGGGAGGATACCAGCTGTCACTCCAGAGCTCCCACCACTCCCTCCCCTCAGGGCTACCA